>NC_045970.1:53837793-54012416 GCF_010909765.2 Amblyraja radiata | reverse complement strand
CTGGGGGTCCTCGTTCATCAGTCAATGAAAGTAAGCATGCAGGTACAGCAGGCAGTGAAGAAAGCGAATGGCATGTTGGCCTTTATAACAAGAGGAATTGAATATAGGAGCAAAGAGGTCCTTCTGCAGTTGTACAGAGCCCTAGTGAGACCACACCTGGAGTATTGTGTGCAGTTTTGGTCCCCTAATTTGAGGAAGGACATTCTTGCTATTGAGGGAGTGCAGCGTAGGTTTACCAGGTTAATTCCCGGGATGGCGGGACTGTCATATGCTGAGAGAATGGAGCGGCTGGGCTTGTTCACTCTGGAGTTTAGAAGGATGAGAGGTTATCTGATTGAAACAGACAAGATTATTCGGGGTTTGGACACGCTAGAGGCAGGAAACATGTTCCCGATGTTGGGGGAGTCCAGAACCAGGGGCCACACAGTTTAAGAATAAGGGGTCGGCCATTTAGAACGGAGACGAGGAAACACTTTTTCTCACAGAGAGTGGCGAGTCTGTGGAATTCTCTGCCTCAGGTGGAGGCAGGTTCTCTGGATGCTTTCAAGAGAGAGCTGTATAGGGCTCTTAAAGATAGCGGAGTCAGGGGATATGGGGAGAAGGCAGGAACGGGGTACTGATTGTGGATGATCAGCCATGATCACATTGAATGGCGGTGCTGGCTCAAAGGGCCGACTCCTGCACCTATTGTCTACGTTGTCTAATATCACGTATGAGCGGATTCTCTTGCCTTCTCGCCGTGACCCCTGACACACTCTGCAAATCTCCCCACGTCCCAGTTAGAGGCACACCCTTTTGACGAGTGCAGCCGCGGATTGGGTTGGTCAAGCAGGCACTGAATCGGTCCAGGAATTCGGCCCCCCTTCTTCCTCCCGCCCCCCTCCCCTCCCCCTCGTCTCTCCTTCTCCCTTCTCCCTCGGGGGTTAACTCCCCCACCCCCTACCCCCCTTCCTTCCCCACCCCCCTTCCATCAATGCCGGCCGGATTCTCACTGCTCCAAATCCGGCATGTTGATCCGTCCTTGAGAATATGTCCGGTGGATCCGATCCAAGATGTGCTGGATCTCCTCTGTGGAGAGAGATGGGCGGGGGTATGTGGTGATGTGATGGGGAGAGGGAGAGTGGGGTGGAAGGGAGAAGGGGGGGGGAGAGTGGAGGAGGGTGGCAACAAAGCGGAGAGATACAGACATCTGCATCAAATGGCATCCACATCCCCCCCCCCCAACTCCCACTCTACCCTCCCAACTCCCCCCTAACCCCCCCCCCCAACTCCCACTCTACCCCCCCCCCCCCACCCCACTCTACATATGAAGGCTTCACCCACTCCTTCTGTGCTGCCCGACCCGTCCCCAGGGGCGTAGGCTGTGGACACCCAGACCAACAGAGAGCCGACAGATATGAGGTGCTGGAGTAGGCCATTCGGCCCTTCGAGCCAGCACCGCTATTCAATGCGATCATGGAATCAGGGCGGTGGTGGCTCGAAGGGCCGAATGGCCTACTCCTGCACCTATTGCACGAGAGAGGAATAGATGGGGGGTAGATGCACAGAGTCTCTTTGGCCAGAGTGGGGAATCGAGGACCAGAGGACATGGGTTTAAGGTGAGGAGGAGGGGGGGGTGGATTTAATAGGATGTTGAGGGGGCAACGTTTTCACACAGAGGGTGGTGGATGTATGGAATGGGCTGCCAGGGAGGTGGTTGAGGCAGGGGCTGCACCAGAATTTAATGGGATCACATAGAACTAGTGGTATGGGTGATGGAGGGGTCGGCATGGGGCCTGTTGGGCCGAATGGCCTGTTTCCAGGCTGTATCTTTTATTAGCTCTCGGGCCAAAGCCACGCCATCCCTCCAATGCATGAAGGCACGGGTGTTCTCGGGTAGTGTAGTTTGGAGATATAACACGGCAACAGGCCCTTCGGCCCATCGAGTCCTGCCCAGCAGCGACCGCCGGTGTTATCCTAGCACTGGGGAAGGGGGCAATTTACAAACTTTACCGAAGCCAAATTAACCTACAAACCTGTTTTGTCCTTGGATTGTGGGTGGAAACCGGTTATCCCGGGGAAAACCCACACGGGGAGAACGCGCAAACTCCGCACAGACAGCACCCGTCGTCTCTCTCCAGAGATGCTGCCCGTCCCGCTGAGTTACTCCGGCGTTTTGAGCCTCTCTTCGGCTCCCTGTCGTTCATCCACGATGTCACCTCCTTCCCTCCACCCCTCCCTCCCTCCCTCCACCCCCCTCCGCCACCACCTACCTATGAGGTAGTTACACTGCCGGTGGTAGACGCGGACCACCCCGATCTCCAGCTGGGCCGAGAGGTAGAGGGAGAAGCGGGGCCGGGAGGTGCTGGGGTAGGGGGGCCGGACCTGCACCACGATGTATCTGATGATCTCCTCGCTGCAGGGGCGCAGAGAGTGGAGGGTCACCGTGGGGAGGGCGAGTGGCAGAGTCACACAGACCCCTTCAGCCCAACTTG
Source organism: Amblyraja radiata (assembly GCF_010909765.2). Classification (NCBI taxonomy): domain Eukaryota; kingdom Metazoa; phylum Chordata; class Chondrichthyes; order Rajiformes; family Rajidae; genus Amblyraja; species Amblyraja radiata. The sequence goes on along the minus strand of NC_045970.1, from coordinate 54,009,942 downwards.
CGCTCACTGGCCAACATGCCCATCTACACTAGTCCCACCCCGACCAACATTCCCCATCTACATTAGTCCCACCCGACCAACATGCCCCATCTACACTAGTCCCACCTGCCTGCATTTGGCCCGTATCGCCTCTAAACTTGACCTATCCATGTACCTGTCCAAATGTTGTGATAGCCCCAGCCTCAACTACCTCCTCCGGTAGCTCATTCCATACACCTGTGTAAAAATGTTACCCCTGAGGTTCCTATTACATCTCCCCCCAACTCGCCCAACATTGGGAACATTTTTCCTGCATCTAGCTTGTCCAGTCCTTTTATAATTTTATATTTCTATAAGACCCCCCCCCCCACCCCCTCATCCTTCTAAACTCCAGTGAATACAAGCCTAGCCTTTTCAATCTTTCCTCATATGACAGTCCCGCCATCCCAGGGATCAATCTCGTGAACCTACGCTGCACTGCCTCAATCACAAGGATGTCCTTCCTCAAATTAGGAGACCGAAACTGCAGAGAAGGAGGGGGGAGAGGGCAGAGAGAGAGAGAGATGGAGAGAGAGGGGGAAAGTGGGAGACAGAGCAGGAGAGGGGGGAGTGGGAGAGGGAGGAGAGACGGGGGAAAATACTCACCATGTTCTCACCACATTCACTTTCAAATAATCTCGCTTTGTCACCTTCCCGGCTTTGGTCGCGACCAGCCTGGGACAGAGAGAGGGGGGAAAGCAGGCAAGAGAGGGGGGAGAGGGGGGAGGTGAGGAAGGGAGGGAGAGTGAGGCAGCCAGGGAGGGAGAGAGGGCAAGGGAAAGAACGAGAGTGGTGGAGCAGGCAATGAAGGTGGGGAAGTGAGTGAGAGAGGGGATAGAGAGAGGGAAGGTGAGTGAGAGGAGAGAGACCCAGGGGCGGAGTAGGAGAGGAGGGGGAAACGAGGAGGGAAAGACAGAGTGAGGGGAAAGAGGGAGAGCAAGGAAGGATGAGGCAGGAGGAATGGAGGGAGGGGGAGAGGGAGAGTGAAGGAGGGCGAGATAAAGACAGGTTTACAGACGCGGGGGGGGGGGGGGGGGGGGGTGGGGTTGGAGGGTGCAAGAGGACCAAGGGGGGTAGGGGTGGGGAGGGGGTAAATGAGAGGATGGAGGGGAATGGGAAGAATCAGACAGAGGGAGGGGGGAACAGAGAGAGAGAGAGAGGTTGCATATTAGTTTATGAAACTAACTAACAGGGTAAGTAAGTAAGTAAGTAAATGTTATTTATATAGCACGTTTAATTCAACTCGCGTTGAAACCAAAGAGTGCTTTACATAGAATAAATAATAAAATAAATAATAACGTTTCCGTACATCCATAGAAAAATTAAAAATCAGAAAAATTACATAACACATTATAGAATTCCACACACAGGAGATGGGAATCCCGACCCCAGGAAGCCCCCCCTCCCCTCAGCTGCCGCCCCCACCCACCCCGGGGACTGTCTGTCCCCTCACCAGATGGTGCTGAACTTCCCCGTGTGTCTCTGCAGCACGTCCGGGAAGTAAAACATGATGGCCCCGGAGTAACGTGTGTCCGTCTACAGGTGGTCAGGGTCAGTGTGTGTCAGGGTCAGTGTGTGTCTGGGTCAGTGTGTGTCAGGGTCAGTGTGTGTCTGGGTCAGTCCCTCTCTCTGTCCACCCCCTGTACCGTCTGCAGCCGGACACTGTCTCCCCTCTCTCTGTCTCCCCTCTCACAGTCTCCCCCCTCTCACTGTCTCCCCTCTCGCAGTCTCCCCTCTCGCAGTCTCTCCCCTCTCACAGTCTCCCCTCTCACAGTCTCCCCTCTCACTGTCTCTCCCCTCTCACTGTCTCCCCTCTCACAGTCTCCACTCTAAGTGTCTCCCCTCTCACAGTCTCCCCTCTCGCAGTCTCCCCTCTCACTGTCTCCCCTCTCACAGTCTCCCCTCTAAGTATCTCCCCTCTCACTGTCTCCCCTCTCACTGTCTCCCCTCTCACAGTCTCCCCTCTCACAGTCTGTCTCCCCTCTCACAGTCAGTCTCCCCTCTCACTGTCTCCCCTCTCACAGTCTCTCCCCTCTCTCTGTCTCCCCTCTCACTGTCTCCCCTCTCTCACTGTCTCCCCTCTCTCTCTGTCTCCCCTCTCTCTGTCTCCCCTCTCACTGTCTCCCCTCTAAGTATCTCCCCTCACTGACATCTCTCTCTCTCCCCTCTCACTTTCCGCCAATCAGAGCGCGGTCCGCCGCCCGGCAACCGGTATCTGCGCCAATCAGAGCGCGGGCTGCCGGCGGCGCGGCTCCTCATTGGGCGGGACGGGCCCCGGGGCCGCGGCCAATCGCAGCGCGGTCCGCCGCCGGCCGACCAATCACAGCGCGGTCCGCCGCACGGCAACCGGGGGCCAATCACAGCGCGGTCCGCCGCTCGGCAACCGGGGGGCCAATCACAGCGCCGGCCGCCGCCCGGCTCCCCCATTGGCGGAGGCGCCGACCAATCACAGCGCCGCCCGGTGCTGTCCGCTGCCGCGCCCCGACCAATCCGGCGTCGAGTTGCCCCGCGCCAAAACAGAGGGGGGGGGGGGGGGAGAGAGGGGGAGAGAGGGGGAGGGGGAGGGGGCAGGGAGGGGGAGGGGGAGAGAGATAGAGGGGGAGAGAGGGGAGGGGGAGAGAGATGGGGAGAGAGAGGGGCAGAGAGAGCCCCAAGAGCATTCTCTTGAAAGTATCCTGTGAATTGGCCTCCACTGCCTTCTAAGGCAGAGAATTCCACAGATTCACACCTCTCTGGGTGAAAAGGTTTACCCTCATAAATGGCTTACCCCTTATTCTTAAACTGTGTGTGGCCCCTGGTTCTCGAATCCCCCAACATCGCGAACATGTTTCCTGCCTCTAGCGCGTCCAATCCCGTAAAAATCTTATATGTTTCAATGAGATACCCACTCATCCTTCTAAATTCCAGAGTGTGCAAGCCCAGTCGACCCATTCAGTCCCGCCATCCCGGGAATTAACCTGGTGAACCTACCTCAATAGCAAGAAGGTGGACAATAGCAAGAATGTCTTTCCTCAAATTAGGAGACCAAAATTGCACTCCAGGTGCGGTCTCACCAGGGGTCTGTACAACTACAGAAGGACCTCTTTGCTCCCAACCTCAAGTCCTTGGCAATGAAGTCCAACTTGCCATTAGTTTTCTTCATAGAAACATAGAAAATAGGTGCAGGAATAGGCCAATCGGCCCTTCGAGCCTGCACCGCCATTCAATATGATCATGGCTGATCATCCAACTCAGTATCCTGTACCTGCCTTCTCTCCGTACCCCCTGATCCCTTTAGCCACAAGGGCCACATCTAACTCCCTCTTAAATATAGCCAATGAACTGTGGCCTCAACTACCTTCTATGGCAGAGAGTTCCAGAGATTCACCACTCTCTGTGTGAAAAATGTTTTCCTCATCTCGGTCCTAAAAGATTTCCCCCTTATCCTTAAACTGTGATTTACTGCCTGCTGTACCTGCATGCTTACTTTAAGATGTTTTTCACTAAAATGCAATGGTACCAACCTCTTCTGGTAGCTGGTCCGAAACATGTACCACCCTCTGTGGAAAAAGCTGCCCCTCCGGTCAGGCTGAAAAAGGATCCTGACCTGAAACTACGTCTGTCCATTCCCTCTGCAGATGCTGCCTGACCCGGGAAGTGGGATAACGTGGAATTCGCATGGTTGATGGTCGGCGGGGATTCGGTGTGCCGAACCACCTGTTCCCATGCCGAATGTCTGAATTTGAAAACGAAATGCCACCTCCATCTTCTCTACTGCTGAGAAGTGACGCGTTCTCTCCCGCAGTTCAGTCAAAGGTCTGGAAACTGAAATGTAAACATGGCTTCTCTCCCCACAGATGCTGCCCGACCTGCCGGGTGTTTGTGGAGTCCGTGGATTCCTGAACGATCCACTGTCCATTGGTGAAGAAAACTATCCCGTTATTTGGTTGGGAGAACAGAATAGCAGGACGTTGATTGAATGGATGAGGAACAGCAGTGATGAGGGAGTCCACGGGTGTGAAAGACAGAAAGTGTGCAGGGTTTAGTAGTAAACCTTCATTTATACAGACCTATTTATAACGAACTTCGATTATAGCGGACTGACCTATTGACCTTCACCGCCAGGTTGCCGATGCCACCCTTGGCCGCTCCTACCCCCACCGCCGAGCCTTACCACCACTGCGCCTCTCCCGTCAACTCACCTGTATTCCAGGCCCAGTGTCCGAAGAAAGAACCTGACCCGAAACGTCACCTATCCATGTTCTCCAGGGATGCTGCCTGACCTGCAGAGTTCTTCCAGCATTTTGTGCCCTTTTGTGTGTTGAATTTTTGTGTTGAACTATAAAAATTGTGAGAAAATTTGGGCCCCATATCTGAGGAAGGATGTGCTGGCTCTGGAGAGGGTCCAGAGGAGGTTTACAAGAATGATCCCAGGAATGAGTGGGTTAACGTACGATGAGCGTTTGACAGCACTGAGCCTCTACAGGAAGATTGTTCCCGATGTTGGGGAAGTCCAGAACAAGGGGTCACAGTATAAGGATAATGGGGAAATCTTTTAGGACTGAGATGATAAAAACATTTTTCACACAGAGAGTGGTGAATCTCTGGAATTCTCTGCCACAGAAGGTAGTTGAGGCCACAGTTCATTGGCTATATTTAAGAGGGAGTTAGATGTGGCCCTTGTGGCTAAAGGGATCAGGGGGTATGGAGGGAAGGCAGGTGCAGGATACTGAGTTGGATGATCAGCCATGATCATATTGAATGGCGGTGCAGGCTTGAAGGGCCGAATGGCCTACTCCTGCACCTATTTTCTATGTTTCTATGTTTACTCGCTGGAGTTTAGAAGGTTGAGGGGGGACCTCATTGAAACTCGCAGAATAATTAAAGGCATAGATAGAATGGATGTGGAAATTATTTCTTCACTGGAGAGTCTAGGACCAGAGGTCATAGCCTCAGAATTAAAGGAAGGGCGCACTTTTAAAAAGGTGAGGAGAAACGTTGGTCAGAGGGTTGTTAATATATAGAAAATAGGTGCAGGAGTAGGCCCTTCGAGCCAGCACCGCCATTCAATGTGATCATCCACAATCAGTACCCCATACCTGCCTTCTCCCCATATTCCTTGATCCCACCATATTTCTGTTAAATCTGTGGAACTCGTTGCCACAGGGGGCTGTGGAGGCCAAGTCAGTGGATATTTTTAAGGCAGATTCTTACTCAGAACGGGTGTCAAGGGTTATGGGGAGAAGGCAGGAAATTGAGGTTAGGAGGCAGAGATCAGCCATGATTGAATGACGCAGTAGACTCGATGGGCCGGATGGCCCAATTCTACTCCTATAACTTGCAAACCGGCAACTGCAGTTGTTTTTCTCTGCAACTTATACAATGATAATCCTTTACTCGGTTATAGCAGACGTGGCAATAACGGCCTCCCCACCAGATGGTCTGTTACAATGAGGGTTTATGCATTGAGTATCAGCACTCTCGCTCTTGTTTCAGAACACTTAACCCAAGATCCCTGCAGCCCAGTTGCTTTTATTGGCAGCACAAAAGGAGGCCTGGATGGAGTGGATGTGGAGAGGATGTTCCCACTAGTGGGAGAGTCCAGGACCAGAGGCCACCAGCCTCAGAATTAAAAGACCTGCCTTCAGAAGTAATTTCTTTAGTCAGAGGGTGGTGAATCTGTCTAATACATTGCCACAGAAGGCTGTGAAGGCCAAGTCGTGGATAATTTGAAGGCGGAGGTTGGCAGATTTTTGATTAGTACGGGTGTCGGGGATTATGGGGAGAAGGCAGGAGAATGGGGATGACGGGGAAAGATTGAATAGCCGAGTGGACTTGATAGGCCGAATGGCCTTATTCTGCTCCTGAAACTTATGAACATGATACCAATCAAATTCTGGTGCAACTTTAGCTTTATTCACACAATACACACAGTTAATCATGCGAGTTAACTTGCACTCTTACTATCTGTGCGAGTCCCGGTCACTATCGGCCGTGCTGGAGGCTGGTCACAGCCGAGACCTTAATGGGCTCCTGGTGTTTGGGGCGCTCAACAATTTACAGAGGGTGGTCTCCCACCTCTGGTTGCAATGTTACCATCCTCACTCCCGTGGCCGGTGCTCTCTAAGCCCGTCACCGGCTGTGGTCATCGCCGGCCGCTGCCAGGGTTCTGCATCGCCATCCGCCGGGCAGAGTTACCGCTACCCTTGCTCTGGCCTTCCGGAAACATCTCTCGGCTCGCCCAGTTGGATGACGAGGCAGGAGGGTCAACGCTTGTCACTTTAAAGGTCAACACATTGGGGCAAGGCTTTGAAAGCAACCCTCCATATAAGGTAAGGGTCGGAAACTTACATTCATTTGGTCCATTCAATAGACAATAGGTGCAGGTGTAGGCCATTCAGCCCTTCGAGCCAGCACCGCCATTTAATGTGATCATGGCTGAGCATCCCCAATCAGTACCCCGTTCCTGCCTTCTCCCCATATCCCCTGACTCCGCTATCTTTAAGAGCCTATCTAGCTCTCTCTCTGTCTGTTTCCCTTTCCTCGCACTGACATATATGTTGGTTAATCACTGCACTGACACTTATATTTTTTAATCAATCATTTTCGGCAAAGACAGGAGAGAATAGCGACCAAATATTTGTGTCGGGTTTTGGGGTGAAGGCAGAAGAATGGGGTTTGGGTGGGGAAGATAGATCGGCCATGATTGAATGGCAGAATAGACCTGATGGGTTGAATGGCCTAATATTGCTCCTTGAACCTATAAAGAAATGTACTGCAGACAAAATGTGCAGGAAGGAAATGCAGATGCTGATATACACCAAAGATGGGCACAAAAATGCTGGAGTAACTCAGCGGGTCAGGCAGCATCGCTGGAGAGGAGGAGGTGAAGTTTCTGGTTGGAACTCTACTTCAAACTGAAGGCAGAGGTGGGATGGGGATAAACTGGAGGCCAGAAAAGGCCTCTAACCCTCAGGATGAGCTCCACACTTCCCAAGGTCACCTGTTGCCGGCCACGATTAGTTTTGCCGTTTTCTTGCCTCCAGTTTATTTATCCCCCACCCCCAAGAAGGGTTCCGACCCAAAATATAATCTGTTCCTCTCTAGAGCAGCGTTTCTCAACTGGGGTTCCCAGGAACGCTAGGGTTCCACGTGAGGTTGCCAGGGGTTCAGAGAGAAATCGTGATAAATAGGCTAATCCTATGTAAATGCATTTTTGAGTAATTTTTGTGTTTAATTTCATATTTGTAAATTTATTATACATAGGTACGACATATTTAGCGACGCATATCTAACGACGTCATATTTAGCGACATCTATATGGCGCCAGTGCGAAACGGCATTTAGTGGTCAGCGGACAGGAGCTGTACGTGACAGATTCATGTATCATCAAGTGACTCACTCGAGTACCGATGCATGCACGGTCTCCATCAGTCCTGTCTGTGCTTCCTGGCGTGCAGGTACAGTCCCTCATTCACTCACGTTATTTAGTCATTTTTACCCATCATTTAGGGATGTTATATGAATTTTTAAAATGTTAGTTTATTTTTGTATATTAAAAGTTTATTTACGTATGTTTTCATACAGCCAGACATAAAAACTGTTTTTATCCACGAGTAGTTGCTCTACTCAACAGCCAAAAATCTGTAGCCTCCCTGTTTTTTTGTTGGTTGACATGCTTGATCAATGGTGTTTTATCATTAATAGTTTATTATTATTAATATTTAGTGTTTTCTGAGTCATTCGTAACTGTCACTGTATGTCATGTTGTTACTTGTGGGCGGAGCATCAAGGCAAATTCCTTGTATGTGAATACTTGGCCAATAAACTTACTTACTTTTAGTTAGTTTATGAAAAGTTTATGTGTGTTGTTTTCTCTCTTTCTCTCTCTCTTTCTCCTCCAAGGTTAGTTTTTCTGTTTGCCTTTATTTGTTTCAGTTTTGCACAAGCAGTTTGATTTCAGTTATTTATTTTTGCATTGTCGATAAACTTGAGAAAAACGTACGTTATTTTTTGCTAAAACCAGTTATCAGAGAAATATATAATGTTTGTCTTATGAACTTTAAGTTTATGAAAGGGAAAGAAAGAGATTAATAAACATATATAATAATTTTTATGTAGGGGTTCCCTGAGACATGAAAATTATTGCAAGGGTTCTGCAAGGGTTAAAAAGGTTGAGAAACGCTGCTCTACAGATGCTGCTTGAGCTGTTGAGTTACTCCAGCACTTTGTGCCTATCTTAGATTTATTACAGATATTTCAAGGTTTGAAAGCACCTTTAAGTTTAGTTTATTTAGTTTTAGAGATACAGCGCTGAAATTGGCCTTTCGGCGCGCGGAGTCCGTGCCGACCAGCGATTCCCGTACACTAACAATGTCCTACACACACTTAGGAACAATTAACATGTCCTCCTGAATTTATGCCTCCTGAAACTCTGATCAACAAGCAACAGTCTCTGAAAGTTGCTGACGTATCTTGGCTTTAGGTTGTCGGCCGTGGTGTTGCCCATGCTACTGCTGTACCCAAGGCTCAAGTCAAAGTACCCTGGAGATTGTGAACTGGAGAACAAAGGATCAGATGGGACAACAGTCGAGGCCCAAGACAAGGCCAGGCTTCACCGGGGAATGGACTACCATGGGGACCATGGACCAGGTTTGATTTGTTGCCATGTTCTCCTGATCCGATTCTCTCCTTAGGCTCTCCCCACCAGCCGACACCCCTCCACTATTCCCACCCCGAAACACTTCCCTGCACTTTTCCCTCTCGGCTTTCTGATTCTGCCCAAATAGACAGACAACTACATATTCCCCACTCTCAGACTTCATAAGTTCTAGGAGCAGAATTAGGCCATTCGGCCCATCCAGTCTACTCCACCATTCAACCATGGCTGATCTATCTTTCCCTCACAACCCCATTCTCCTGCCTTCTCCCCCTAACCCCTGACACCCGCACTAATCAAGAATCTGCCAATCTCCACCTTAAAAATATCCATTGGCTTGGCCTCCACAAGCGTCTGTGGCAATGAATTCCACAGATTCACCACCACTCTGATTAAAGAAATTCCATCTCATCTCCTTTCTAAAGGCACGTCCTTTTAGTCTTAGACTTGGGCCTCTGGTTCTAGACTCTCCCACTGGTGGAAACATCCTCTCCACATCCACTCTATCCAGACCTTTCACTATTCAGTAAGTCTCAATGAGGTCCCCCAACCTTCTAAACCCCAACAGGCCCAGAGCCATCATTAGTTCATCTTATGTTAACACAATCCTTCCTGGGATCATTCTTGTAAACCTCCTCTGGACCCTCTCCAACGCCAGCACATCCTTCCTCAGGTATGGGGGCACAAAACTGGTCACAATACTCCAAATGCAGTCTGTCTGACAGGTGCTTTATAAATCCTCAGTATTACCACCCTGTTTTTGTATTCCACCCCTCTCAAAATAAATGGCAGCATTTCATTCACCTTCCTTACTACCAATTTGACTTGCAAGTTAACTGTTTGGGAATCCTGCACCAGCACCCCTAAGTTCCCGTGCACCTCGATTTCTGGATTCTCTCCCCATTTGGAAATTGTCTACGTCTTTATTCCTACTACCAAAATTACATGACTACACTTTGCGGCACAATATTCCATCTGCCACTTCTCAGCGCACTCTTCCAACCTGTCCAAGTCCTTCTGCAGAGTCCTTGCTTTCTATACACTACCTGCCCCTCCACCTACCTATTTTTGTATCGTCTGCAAACTTGGCCACAAAGCCTTCAATTCCCTCGTCCAAATCATTGATAAACACCGTGAGGAGCAGCGGCCCCTACACCAAGCCCTGCAGAACCCCTCTAGTCATTGGCAGGCAACCAGTAAAACCCCCTTTATAGCTACCTTCAGACCACAGTCCTGTTATTCTCAGTAACACCATTTGTGTGATACTCAGCCCACTGGAAGCAGAAGAATTGTCCTACCACTGAGACGATCTGTGAGCAGATTTAAACGCCCATTCCATGCTCCCTCAGCCCTGAGTCTTGAGGGTCGGGGAATATCAGAGGGCAATTTATTCTTCAGCCTGGAAATTCAGGAGAAACCTCTCCAAATGACGGCCATTTGAAAGGTCTCACGATGGTGAGAATAACGAATAACAGGCATGCATTTACTGGGGTGCCGAGTGAAGGCAGGGAAAAGAAGCACAGCAACATCCAGGTAGGGTGAAGGGGAAGGAGAAATGCTGGCAGGGACCAGCTGGGCCGAATGGTCTCTCTCTGTACACTGAGTGTGTTGCATAAACAGCGACGACCCTAGATAGAGTTGACAAAAAAACTCACTGATTGATCACAGGTCCAGGTTATTAAACAGCAGCCCAGTTATAGGAGGCACCGACATCAGCAGAACAAACTGCAGCTGTGCCCAGAGACCAGTATCCAGTCCTGGGTTTATGTTTAGGTTAGAGATGCAGCGCGGAAACAGGCCCTTCGGCCCACCGGGTCCGCGCCGGCCAGCAATCCCCGCACATTAACACTATCCTACACCCACTAGGGACAATTTTTACATTTACCAAACCAATTAACCTACAAACCTGTACGTCTTTGGAGTGTGGCAGAAAACCGAAGATCTTGGAGAAAACCCACGCAGGTCACGGGGAGAATGTAGAAACTCCGCACACACAGCACCCGTAGTCAGGATGGAACTCGGCTATCTGGCGTTGCATTCGCTGTAAGGCAGCAACTCTGCTGCTGCGCCACCTTGACGAACATCAGCAGTAACCACAGAGGCCAACACCTGCGGTCGCTCACCTGGATTCAGCGACGGTGAACAGACAAGCTGAATTTAAACGTCATCCTCAGTGTGAATCTGTCGGTGTGCCAGTAGTTGGGACGAGCGGGTGAAGCCCTTGCCGCACACGGAGCAGGTGTAGGGCCTCTCGCCGGTGTGGGTCCGCCGGTGGGTCAGCAGCTCTGACGACTGGGTGAAGCCCTTGCCGCACTCTGGGCAGGTGAAGGGCCTGACGCCGGTGTGGATCCGCTGGTGCGCCCTCAGGTTGGGCAGCAGAGTGAAGCCCTTCCCGCAGTCGGAGCAGGTGAAGGGCCTCTCGCCGGTGTGCACCCGCTGGTGGGTGATCAGGTTGGATGACTGGGTGAACCTCTTCCCGCACTCGTCGCAGGAGAACGGCCTCTCGCCCGTGTGGACCCGCTGGTGGATCAGCAGCTGGGACGTCCGAGTGAAGCCCTTGCCGCACTCGGAGCAGGTGAACGGCCTCTCCCCCGTGTGGACCCTCTGGTGGGTCAGCAGCTCCGACGACTGAATGAACGCCTTCCCGCACATGGAGCAGCTGAAGGGTCTCTCCCCGGTGTGGATCCGTTGGTGGGTCCTCAAGTTGGACAAGAGAGTGAAGCCCCTCCCGCATTCGGAGCAGGTGAAGGGCCTCTCTCCGGTGTGGACCCGCTGGTGTGTGATCAGGTTGGACGACTGGGTGAATCTCTTCCCGCACTCGTTGCAGGTGAACGGCCTCTCACCGGTGTGGACCCGCTGGTGGATCAGCAGCTGGGACGTCCGAGCAAACGCCTTCCCACAGTCGGAGCAGATGAATAACTTCTCCACACCGTGAACTCTCCGGCGGGTCAACACATCAGGAGTCGCAGTGAGTCCCTCCCACGCTTGGACCGTCGTGTGTTCAGCCTCCTGCGCCGATGTGCTGGCGTGTCCCTCCTCCATGCTCGACGATCGATGACATTCACGTGCCGGAGAGACAACGAACGCCGCAGATCCGATGAGATGTTCCTGCCATTCCCATGCAAATCCTCCGCCCGCTTTTCCCTGTAAAAGGAGTTCACAAAACACATTGAGGATAGACATAAAATGCTGGAGTAACTGTATGGGTCAGGTAGCATGTCTGGAGAAAAGGAATAGATGACATTTTGGGTCGAGGCCCTTCTTCACAATGGCAGGCAGTGACTAGTGGGGTACCGCAAGGCTCAGTGCTGGGACCCCAGCTATTTACAATATATATTAATGATCTGGATGAGGGAATTGAAGGCAATATCTCCAAGTTTGCGGATGACACTAAGCTGGGGGGCAGTGTTAGCTGTGAGGAGGATGCTAGGAGACTGCAAGGTGACTTGGATAGGCTGGGTGAGTGGGCAAATGTTTGGCAGATGCAGTATAATGTGGATAAATATGAGGTTATCCATTTTGGTGGCAAAAACAGGAAAGCAGACTATTATCTAAATGGTGGCAGACTAGGAAAAGGGGAGATGCAGCGAGACCTGGGTGTCATGGTACACCAGTCATTGAAAGTGGGCATGCAGGTGCAGCAGGCAGTGAAGAAAGCGAATGGTATGTTAGCTTTCATAGCAAAAGGATTTGAGTATAGGAGCAGGGAGGTTCTACTGCAGTTGTACAGGGTCTTGGTGAGACCACACCTGGAGTATTGCGTACAGTTTTGGTCTCCAAATCTGAGGAAGGACATTATTGCCATAGAGGGAGTGCAGAGAAGGTTCACCATACTGATTCTTGGGATGTCAGGACTGTCTTATGAAGAAAGACTGGATAGACTTGGTTTATACTCTCTAGAATTTAGGAGATTGAGAGGGGATCTTATAGAAACTTACAAAATTCTTAAGGGGTTGGACAGGCTAGATGCAGGAAGATTGCTCCCGATGTTGGGGAAGTCCAGGACAAGGGGTCACAGCTTAAGGATAAGGGGGAAATCCTTTAAAACCGAGATGAGAAGAACTTTTTTCACACAGAGAGTGGTGAATCTCTGGAACTCCCTGCCACAGAGGGTAGTCGAGGCCAGTTCATTGGCTATATTTAAGAGGGAGTTAGATGTGGCTAAGGGGATCAGAGGGTATGGAGAGAAGGCAGGTACGGGATACTGAGTGGATGATCAGCCATGATCATATTGAATGGCGGTGCAGGCTTAAAGGGCCGAATGGCCTACTCCTGCACCTAATTTCTATGTTTCTATGTTTCAGTGAAGAGGGAAATTGGAGGCATGAAGAGGTACAAAGAACAAAAGAATGAAAGGTATGAAAAGAACAAATCAAGGACAGCAAGGATGATCAAGAACAGGTGGAACCCACATTGTTGTGGAAGAAGGAACTGCAGATGCTGGTTGAAACTGAAGATAGACACAAAAAGCTGGAGTAACTCAGCGGGACAGGCAGCATCTCTGGAGACAAGGAATGGGTGATGTTTCGGGTGGAGACCCTTCAGCCTTTTAAACTGCAGTGACTCCGGTGTCATCAAATACTCATCGTCCGTTAACCCAATCATTCCTGGGATTATTCTCGGGGGATTGAAACTGGAAAAGAGAGGTGGGACTATCCTACCAACAATTAGAGGGCAGTCCTGAACAACTGAGTCTGAAGAAGGGTCTTGACTCAAAACGTCACCCATTCCTTCTCTCCAGAGATGCTGCCTGTCCTGTTGCATTCCTCCTGCTATCTGTGTCTATCTTCGATCCATTGCTGGACACGCTAGAGGCAGGAAACATGTTCCCGACGTTGGGGGAGTCCAGAACCAAGGGCCACAGTTTAAGAATAAGGGGTAGGCCATTTAGAATGGAGACGAGGAAACACTTTTTCACTCAGAGAGTTGTGAGTCTGTGGAATTCTCTGCCTCAGAGGGCGGTGGAGGCCAGTTCTCTGGAAACTTCCAAGAGAGAGCTAGATAGGGCTCTTAAAGATAGCGTAGCGAAGATATGGGGAGAAGGAAGGAACGGGGTACTGATTGGGGATGATCAGCCATGATCACATTGAATGGCGGTGCTGGCTTGAAGGGCCGCATGGCCTACTCCTGCACCTATTGTCTATTGTCAATGGAAGGGAGATGGTTTGCGTGATGGTCTGGGCTGCGTTCAATGGGCAATTTTTTGCAGACTTGGACGGAGCTGTTCCCAAACTGTGCTGTGACACTTCACGATAAGATACTTTCGATGGCACATCTGTAAAACATTCAACTGAATGTTGCCACAAAAGATGCTGTGATCTCTGGACACTGCACAGGATTTACAACCAGAATTTGATGAGGGGTTGTGATGGGATGAAAAATTGGCAGAAAATTTCTCATCCACTCGTACGAAAATGTTCTTTTTGGAAAGTTAAATGTTTAAGAAAGAACTGCACATGCTGGAAAAATCGAAGGTCGACAAACAGAGTCTCGACCCGAAACGTCGCCTATTCCTTCACTCCATAGATGCTGCCTCACCCGCTGAGTTTCTCCTGAGTTTCATGGAAAGTTAACTTAGTTTTAGTAAATAGATACAACATGGTAACAGGTTCAATGGTCCATAGTTATAGAGTGAAACAGTGTGGAAACAGGCCCTTCTGCCCAACTTGCCCACACCGGCCAACATGTCGCAGCTACACCAGTCCCACCTGCCTGCGTTTGGTCCATATCTCCCTAAACCTGTCCTATCCATGTACCTGTCTAACTGTTTCTTAAACTTTGGGATAGTCCCTGCCTCAACTACCTCCTCTGACAACTTGTTCCATCAGCCCACCACCCTTGGTATGAAAAGTTACCCCTCTGATTCCTTTTAAATCTCTTCCCCTTCACCTTGAACTTATGTCCTCTGGTCCTCCATTCCCCTACTCTGGGCAAGAGACTCTGTGTATCTACCCGATCTATTCCTCTCATGATTTTATACACCTCCATAAGATTATCCCTCATCCTCCTGCACTCCAAGGAATAGAGACCCAGCCTGCTCAACCTCTCCCTGTACCTCATACCCTCGAGTCCTGGCAACATCCTCGTAAATCTTCTCTGAACCCTTTCAAGCTTGACAATATCTTTCCTATAACATGGTGCCCAGAACTGAACACATACTCTAAATGCATTCTCACCAACGTCTTATACAACTGCAACATGACCTACCAACTTCTATATTCAATATCATCACACTTTCTTAGCCACTCCTTAAACATTTTGGGCAATTTTACAGAGACCAATTAACCTGCAAACCCACAGATCTTTGGGACGTGGGAGAAAACCAGGACACCCGGAGGAAACCCAAGTGATCACAGGGTGAACATGCAAACTCCACATTGCTGCCTTAGAGCGAGACCTGTACTCGATCCTGATTACGGGTAGACTGTACGGAGTTTGTACGTTCTCCCTGTGACCGTGTGGTTTTTCTCCAGGTGCTCCAGTTTTCTCTTACACTCCAGAGAAATGCAGGTTTGCAGGTTAAGTGGCTTGGATAAAATTGTAAATTGTCCCTGGTGCGTAGAATAGTGCTAGTATCGGGGATGATTGCTCGATGGAGCGGACTCAGTGGGCAGAAGGGCCTGTTTCCATTTTGTATCACTAAATTATAAAGAGACCAACATTCTTGCACATATCTGGAGCTTGCTGTGTCTGAGACTGACATTGCCCCCTTCAGTTGCCAGGTTTTACCCGCCCCATCTCTCTTTTCCAGTTTCTTTCCCCCGAGAATTATCCCAGGCGAAGGCAGAATAGGCACAAATTGCTGGAGTAACTTAGAGGGAAAGGCAGCATCTCTGGGTAGAAAGAATGGGTGACATTTCGGGTCAAGACCCTTCCTCAGACACAAGGAACAGCAGATGCTGGAACCTTGAGCCAAGCACAAATTGCTGGAGTAACTCAGCGGGCCAAAGGCAGCATCTCCGGAGAACACGGATAGGCAACATTTCGGGTCGAGGTCTTTCTTGAGACTGATCATAAGTTATTAGAGCAGAATTCAGGAGGCAGAATAACCTTGAGAAGGAAAGATACATAGATGCAGGAGAAGGCCATTCGGCCCTTTGAGCCATTCAATGTGATCTTGGCTGATCATCCGCAATCAGTACCCCGTTCCTGCCTTCTCCCCATATCCCTTGATTCAAGGGGTCTGAAGAAGGGTTTCGGCCCGAAACGTTGCCTATCTCCTTCGCTCCATAGATGCTGCTGCACCCGCTGAATTTCTCCAGCATTTTTGTGTACCTTCCCTTGATTCAAGAGTGCTTTATTGTCAAAGATAGAACAATGAAATTCTTACTTCCGAAGAGCTCTGTCTAACTCTCTACTGAAAGCATTTTTTTCACACAGAGAGTGGTGAATCTCTGGAACTCCCTGCCACAGAGGGTAGTCGAGGCCAGTTCATTGGCTATATTTAAGAGGGAGTTAGATGTGGCCCTTGTGGCTAAGGGGATCAGGGGGTATGGAGAGAAGGCAGGTACAGGATACTGAGTTGGATGATCAGCCATGATCATATTGAATGGCGGTGCAGGCTCGAAGGGCCGAATGGCCTACTCCTGCACCTAATTTCTATGTTTCTATGTTTCTATCCAGTAGTGAATCGGCCTCCACTGCCCTCTGAGGCAGAGAAACTCCCCAGATTCACAACGGGGTGAGTTGCTTTGATTGAATATCGGCGCAGACTTGATGGAGGGGAATGGTTGAATTCCGCCCCTATAACTTATGATCATTCTCAAGAAGGGTCTCAACCCGAAACGTTGCCTATCCACGTCCCCCAGAGATGCTGCCTGTGGCCCGCCGAGTTACTCCAACACTTGCCGCATGGTCTTTCTGTGCTTGGTCCACAGGGGACATTGTGGTCCCGGAGAGGAGGAGGGGGGGGAGAGAAGGACCGGCACCGTCCCCAGGTGACGGGCCACCGTGTCCCCGAGGGACCGCACCGATTCTCCCCGCAGCCGGGGGCCGCTCCTCAGGCCGGGCCTCGGTGCTGACTGATCCCGCGCCCGGATCCCCGCTCCTACCCGCCGCCGATCCTCCGGAGTCTTTTGTCCACGGACCGCATGCGCGCCTTGTCCCCATCACTTCCGGGCTCTCCGCGCCTGCGCGCTTGGCTTCGCCTGCAACATAGGGCGAGTTCTGGGGCGCGGAGGTTTCTGGGTAAATAATGCGCCATGGAAGTTACCTGAAATAAACCGGCTCAGCGATCCCCAATGGACAACAGACACTTGGTTCTGGAGAAGCTCAGCGGGTGCAGCAGCATCTATGGAGCGAAGGAAATAGGCAACGTTTCGGGCAGAAACCCTTCTTAGAAACATAGAAAATAGGAGCAGGAGTAGGCCATTTGGTCCTTCAAGCCTGCACTGCCATTCAATATGATCATGGCTGATCATCCAACTCAGTATCCTGTACCTGCCTTCTCTCCATACCCCCTGATCCCTTTAACCACAAGGGCCACATCTAACTCCCTCTTAAATATAACCAATGAACTGGCCACAACTATCTTCTGTGGCAGAGAATTCCAGAGATTCACCACTCTCTGTGTGAAAAATGTTTTCCTCATCTCGGTCGTAAAAGATTTCCCCCTTATCCTTAAACTGTGACCCCTTGTTCTGGACTTCCCCAACATCGGGAACAATCTTCCTGCATCTAGCCTGTCCAACCCCTTAAGAATTTTGTAAGTTTCTATAAGATCCCCCCTCAATCTTCTAAATTCTAGTGAGTACAAACCGAGTCTATCCAGTCTTTCTTCATATGAAAGGCCTGACAACCCAGGAATCAGACTGTTAATGATCTTCTTAATGATCAGTCTGAAGAAGGGTTTCGGCCCGAAACGTTGCCCATTTCCTTCGCTCCATAGATGCTGCTGAGTTTCTCCAGCACTTCTGTCTATCTTCGATTTTCCAGCATCTGCAGTTCCTTCCTAGACACTTGGTTCTTGTATGTGGAGAGTCCACGTACAAGCGACCTCTCTGGTCGATCACGTGTGAAAATCATTACACTTACAAGTGCCAAATATTGCAAATATCAGACTCATGAACCAATGACAAGTTTCACCTACCCACCCTCACCGGAGTCATGAGAGGGGGAGGAAGTACAAGAATATTCCATTGGAATCATCCCAGGTGGGCCGAATGGCCTCTCTTTGTACATTGCATGCAGAGAGACACAGGGTTTACAACAGAACTCATTTATTTGCCACAGATCCAAGATATTAAATTCCAGGCAGTTATAGGGATTACAAGCAGCAGCCTAACAAAGGTCCCCAGTGGAGGTCTCTCTATAAGGGAGTCCTCCCCCTTTACATCGGGGACCTGGTGCGAAGAGTGTTGCACAGGGCCGTGGTGTGTAATAAATATTTGAGTCGGTTCACGGACTCGCCAGCTGCCTGTAACGTCTGCGGCGAAGAAGAGACTATGTTCCACGTGTACACGGAGTGTAAGAGGTTGCAGCTCCTCTACGAGTATCTGAAAGGGCTGCTCCTCAAGTCTTGGTTTCATTTTAGTCCCACGATTCTGGTATTTGGGTACAAGGCAGGGAGTGGGGAGGGTCGATCGGGAGGGTGGGATCTTCCTGTCTGTCTGCTCCTGGGCCTGGCCAGATGGCCATTCGCGGGTCCAGGCAGCGGGTAGTCGACGGTCACACCAGAGTCAGCTGCCTGCCCCTCTTCCGGGCCTATGTTAGTGCTCGCGTGTCCCTGGAGATTGAACAGGTGGTGTCCACGGGGACTCTGTAGGCCTTCTGTGAACGCTGGTCGCCACAGGGGGTCGAGTGCATTTATAGATATAGAAGCAACTATTGTATTACAATGATTGCCTGATGCAATGTGACATTTGAACGTTTCTGTACCTTCTGGTACACTGTGAGTTAGGGTTACGGTTTATTCAATAAGGAATTATTGAATAAAGTCCTTGGAAGGAAAAAAAAACAAACAGAAACAGCATAACAAATCCGAACCGTGCCCAGTGGTCAGTGTTCAGTCCTGGGCGTGATGGTATCCGATGTCAGAGTCCAGTTTAGAGATACAACGCAGAAACAGGCCCGTCGGCTCATTGGGTCCGTGCCGACCAGCGATCCCCGCACATTAACTACCGGTTGGGGTGTAACCGTGAGGAACAGCTACCTAGATTTACAGTCCAAAAAAAAGATAGAAACTAAGGTAATACAAGAGGGAGCTGAAGGTGTCAAAACAGCGGAAGTTTGACACGCGGCCATTTTTCGTGGAGATTTAAAGCATGCCGAAATATCGGGAATTATCGCGTTTGCTCGCAGCATTTAATCAAAAGTGGCATTATTGACTGTTATCTTTATTCATTTGTTTAGATGAAAAGTTAACCAGTTAGAAATCCGTCAGTTTCGCGTGGTTTGTTGCCCCTTCAGTTCACTCTTGTATTTACCTTCGTATTTTCTTTCTCTTTGGAACTCTAAAGTAAGATAGCTGTGTCTCACGGTCACCACCCCGACTTGCACACTTATTTACGCAGGCCAAAAACTAACCATTTTAGCGGTTCCCTATTTTACTGACGGATTTCATAACTGTTAATACTTTTCATCTAACAAATGAATAAAGATAACAGTCAATAATGCCACTTTGATGAAATGCTGATTCTACACCTACTAGGGACAATTTTTACATTTACCAAGCCAATTAACCTACAAACCTGCACGTCTTTAGAGCGTGGGAGGAAACCGAAGATCTCGGAGAAAACCCACGCAGATCACGAGTGAATGTGCAAACTCCATACAGAGAGCACCCGCAGAAAGGATCGAACCCGGGTCTCCGGCGCTGCACTCACTATAAGACAGCAACTCTACCTCTGCGCGACCCTGACCACCCAGTTTTGACCGGCTCCGTGCCAAAGGGCCTGTCCGCTACAGTGCAGCTGTGCAGCACTCAGTTCTGCCAGCCGCGTCTCACCGCGATTCCTTCTGCCGTTCGCGGCTCGCTGAGCCCCTCCGCTCGCCAGAACCGGTTCACGACTTCTACCTAGTGTGAATTTGCCTGTGCCTCCTCAGATGGCCGGCTTGAGTGAATCCCTTGCCACAATCGGGACAGGAAAATGGTTTCTCGCCAGTGTGCACTCGTTGGTGGGTTCTCAGCTGATCAAAGTGAGCAAAGCCCTTCCCACACTCAGAGCAGCTGAATGGCCTCTCCCCGGTGTGAATACTCTGGTGTTTCAGTAATGAAGATAAATGAGCAAACACCTTCCCACACTCAGTACAGGTGTACGGCCTCTCCCCGGTGTGAATTCTCTGGTGTGATAGTAACGCAGATGATTCAATGAATCTCTTTCCACACTCAGAGCAGGTGAACGGCCTGTCCCCCGTGTGAATTCTCTGGTGTCTCAGCAGCTGAAATGATCCAATGAACCCCTTCCCACACTCAGAGCAGGTGAACGGCCTCTCCCCGGTGTGAATTCTCTGGTGTGTCAGTAACGCACATGATTCAATGAATCGCTTCCCACACTCAGAGCAGGTAAACGGCCTCTCCCCCGTGTGAATTCTCTGGTGTCTCAGCAGCTGAAATGATGCAATGAACCCCTTCCCACACTCTGGGCAGACAAATGGCCTCTCCCCAGTGTGAGTTCGCTGGTGCCTCCTCAACTGGCTTGCTTCAGAGAATCCCTTCCCACAATCGGGACAGGCAAATGCTTTCTCCACAGTGTGAACTTGCTGGTGGGTCACCAGGCGGGAAGCATGGTTGAATCCCCTCTCGCAGTCGGAGCAGGTGAAGGGCCTCTCTCCGGTGTGGACCTGCTGGTGCGTGATCACGTTGGATGACTGGGTGAATCTCTTTCCGCACTCGCTGCAGGTGATCGGCTTCTCATCGGTGTGGACCCGCTGGTGGATCAGCAGCTGGGACGTCCCAGCAAACGCCTCCCCACAGTCGGAGCAGATGAATAATTTCTCCATGTCGTGAACTCTCCGGCGGGTCAACACATCAGGAGTCGCAGTGAATCCCTCCCACGCTTGGACCGTCGTGTGTCCGGCCTCCTGCGACGATGTGCTGGCGTGTCCCTCCTCCATGCTCGACGATCGATGACATTCACGTGCCGGAGAGACAGCGAATGCCGCTGATCCAATGGGATGTTCCTGACATTCCCGCTCGCACTTCCCTGTAAAAGGAGTTCACAAAACACATTGAGGATAGACATAAAATGCTGGAGTAAATCCGCGGGTCAGGTAGCATTTCTGGAGAAAAGGAATAGCTAATGTTTCGATTCGAGACCCATCGTCTGACTGAGTCGGGAGAGGGAAAGTGTAGGCAGGAGGAGGTACAAAGAACAAGAGTATGAAAGAAGCAAATCAAGGCCAGCAAGGATGATCAAGGAAAGATCCATGATCCATTGTTGATTGTGAAAGAGTTGATACCGAGGGGGTATGAACATTGTGTGCTCCATATTTACATGATCCTCCAATGAGGTCGATAGTTGCTCAAGACTCTGTCGGAAAGAACTGCAAATTCTGGTTTAAATCGTAGGTAGATCACAAAGTGCTGGAGTAACTGAGGGCCGCACCGATTCTCCCCGCAGCCGGGGGCCGCTCCTCAGGCCGGGCCTCGGTGCTGACTGATCCCGCGCCCGGATCCCCGCTCCTACCCGCCGCCGCCGATCCTCCGGAGTCTTTTGTCCAAAGGAGTCGTTTGTCGTTTGTCCGCACCACTTCCGGGTTTCTCCGCGCCTGCGCGCTTGGCATCGCCTGTAACATAGGGCGAGTTCTGGGGCGCGATGGTTTCTGGGTAAAAAGGACGCCATGGAAGTTACCTGCGATCACCGGCGAGAATTCGCCAGCGGCAAACAGTCAGTCATTGTTGCCATGTGGAAACTCTGGTGGCAATTTAACACAGCAAGCTCCGACATAGATATATTCAATTTTAAGTGAAAATCACAACTCCTAAAGGGGTTAGAAATTTGAAATAGTTGCGTCCTAAGGACAATTTCTAGAAAACCACGTTGGACCACCAAGCGGTTTTAGAACTGGAGGGTTAACCTGGAGCAATTTCAATGTCGGTTTTCCCCCCACAAGACTCAAAATAAAGATATCTTTAACAGCTGACAGCCAAATGGTTTGAACAAACCCCAACTGTGCCCAGGATTTGACATTTCAGTTTAGTCTTGTTTATTGTCACGTGTACAGTGACTTCAGAAATTTGAACAACCAGACTCAGAGGAAGAAGAAATACAAGAACATTCCAAAGGAGTCAACAGAGGAGAAAGACAGGCAGTGACCAGATGGGCCGAATGGTCACAGTAATGGCAATTTCTATATTTTCCTATCTCCAACTTTCCATTGACCTTACTACACAGGTAAGTGGGAGTGATCTTATGTAGATCAAAAGAACAGATCTTCCAGTCGTTATTTCTTTATTGAAACAGTTGAAGCGCCCCCCAAGTGGCCAAAATAATACTGCTAGAAATATCTAGAGAAAATAATATAATATGCCAACAGTAACTAGCCTACACGTAAATGGTGCCTTCAGCCTCTCAATGTACATTGTGTGCTGAGAGACACAGGGTTTACAACATAATTGATTTATTTGTCACTGATCCAAGATATTAAATTCCCGACCACTTATAGGAATTATTATCAACATCGGAACAAACCCCAACTGTGTCCAGCGACCAAGGTTGAATCCTGGGTGTGATGAACATCAGCAGTACCCGCACAGTCCAACACCAGCAGTGACAGGTGAGTGGCCTCTCCCCCAATGTGAATTCTCAGCTGGGTCAATAAAGAAATAACGACTGGAATCTCAGCTGGGTCACCAGGTTAGATTTACCAGTGAAACTACCACAGTTGGGAGAGGCAACTGGTTTCTCGCTGGTGGGTCATCAGGTGTGAATACTGAGTGAATCCCTTCCCACACTCGGAGCAGATGAACGGCCTCTCCCCGGTGTGAACTCCCTTGTGCGTCGTTAACGTGGACAGATGAGTGGATCGCTTCCCACACTCGGAGCAGATGAAGGGCTTCTCGCCGGTGTGAATGCGCTGATGTGTTTGCAATGCATTAGTCACTGAACCCCTTCCCGCACTCGAACCATGTGAACGGCCTCTCCCGTGTGAATTAGCTCGTGCTTCTTCAACTGGCTTGCTTGAGTGAATCCCTTCCCACAATCGGGACAGGCCGCCCCCCCCAGAATAAACAGAGGAGGAAGAAATACAAGAACATTCCAGAGGAGTCATCATAACAGAAAGACTGGCATGGGCCGAGTGGCCTCGCAATGTACATTTGCATGCAGAGAGACACAGGGTTTACAACAGAACGTATTTATTTGTCACTGATCCAAGACATTAAATTCCCAACCACTTATAGGAATTACTAACAACATCGGAACAAACCCCAACTGTGTCCAGCGACCAAGGTTCAGTCCTGGGTGTGATGAACATCAGCAGTACCCGCGCAGTCCAACACCAGCAGTCGCTTGTGGACTTGCAACTGGACTCAGCAACCGTGATGGTTAAACGGTGAACCAAAACCTTACTTCAAATGCCCGCGCCCCCACCCAGCGTGAACGAGCTGGTGTCAACAGCTCAGATAATCAAGTGAATCCCTTCCCACACACGAAACAGGCGAGTGGCCTCTCCCCCGGTGTGAATTCTCTGGTGGGTCACCAGGTTAGATTTATCAGTGAAACTACCCACAGTTGGGAGAGGCAACTGGTTTCTCCACAGCGTGAACTCACCAGGTGGGAATATTGTGTGAATCCCTTCCCACACCCGGAACAGTTGAAGGGCTTCTCGCCGGTGTGAATGCGCTGATGTGTCTTCAAGCTGCTCATTTGAACGAATCCCTTGCCACAATCAGAACAGATGAACGGCCTCTCCCCAGTGTGAGTTCTCTGGAGCCCCTCCGCTCGCCACAACCGGTTCATGACTTCTACTTGGTGTGAATTTGCCTGTGCCTCCTCAGATTGCCGGCTTGAGCGAATCCCTTGCCACAATCGGGACAGGAAAATGGTTTCTCGCCAGTGTGCACTCGCTGGTGGGTTCCCAGCTGGTAAAAGTGAGCAAAGCCCTTCCCACATTCAGAGCAGCTGAACGGCCTCTCCCCGGTGTGAATACTCTGGTGTTTCAGTAATGAAG
Source organism: Amblyraja radiata (assembly GCF_010909765.2). Lineage (NCBI taxonomy): Eukaryota > Metazoa > Chordata > Chondrichthyes > Rajiformes > Rajidae > Amblyraja > Amblyraja radiata. Next base: position 53,986,175 of record NC_045970.1, on the reverse strand, counting down.
ATAAATGAGCGAACACCTTCCCACACTCAGTACAGGTGTACGGCCTCTCCCCGGTGTGAATTCTCTGGTGTGTCATTAACGCAGATGATTCAATGAATCTCTTCCCACACTCAGAGCAGGTGAACGGCCTCTCCCCCGTGTGAATTCTCTGGTGTCTCAGCAGCTGAAATGATCTAATAAACCCCTTCCCACACTCTGAGCAGACATATGACCTCTCCCCAGTGTGAGCTCGCTGGTGCCTCCTCAACTGGCCTGCTTCATAGAATCCCTTCCCACAATCGGGACAGGCAAATGGTTTCTCCGCAGCGTGAACTTGCTGGTGGGTCACCAGGCGGGAAGCATGGTTGAATCCCCTCTCGCAGTCGGAGCAGGTGAAGGGCCTCTCTCCGGTGTGGACCCGCTGGTGTGTGATCACGTTGGGTGACTGGGTGAATCTCTTCCCGCACTCGCTGCAGGTGAACGGCTTCTCATCGGTGTGGACCCGCTGGTGGATCAGCAGCTGGGACGTCCCAGCAAACGCCTCCCCACAGTCGGAGCAGGTGAATAATTTCTCCATGTCGTGAACTCTCTGGCTGGACAACACATCAGGAGTCGCAGTGAATCCCTCCCAAGCTTGGACCGTCGTGTGTCCGGCCTCCTGTGCCGATGTGCTGGTGTGTCCCTCCTCCATGCTCAGCGATCGTTTACATTCACGCGCCGGAGAGACAACAAATGCCGCAGATCCGATGGGATGTTCCTGACATTCCCGCTCGCTCTTCCCTGTAAAAGGAGTTCACAAAACACATTGTGGATAGACAAAAAATGCTGGAGTAAATCCACGGGTCAGGTAGTATTTCTGGAGAAAAGGAATAGGTAATGTTTCCAGTCGAGACCCATCGTCTGACTGAGTCGGGAGAGGGAAATTGTAGGTAGGAGGAGGTACAAAGAACAAGAGTATGAAAGAAGCAAATCAAGGATGATCAAGGAAAGATCCATGATCCATTATTGGCTGTGAAAGAGTTGATACCGAGGGGGTATGAACATTGTGTGCTCCATATTTACATGATTTACATGAGGTCGATAGTTGTTCAGGACTCTGTAGGGAACTGCAAATGCTGGTTTAAATTGAAGGTAGATCACAAAATGCTGGAGCAACTCAGCGGGACAGGCAGCATCTCTGGAGAGACGGAATGGGTGACGTTTTGGGTCGAGACCCTTCCTCAGGTTCAGTTGTTCAGGACTGATCTCTAATTGTTGGTAGGATTGTCCTACCTCTCTTTTCCAGTTAAACTCCCCCGAGAGTAATTCCAGGAATGATTGGGTTAATGTACGATGAGTGTTTAACACTGGACCTGTAATCACTGGAGTTTAAAAGGATAATGGGGGGGACCTCATTTAAGCCTACTGATTATTGAAAGGCCATGTGGAGTGGATGTTTCCACTAATGGGAGAATCTAGGACCAGAAGCCATAGCCTCAGAATAAAAGGATGTACCTGCAGAAAGGAGATGAGTAATTTATTTAGCCAGAGGGTGGTGAATCTGTGGAAATCATTGCCACAGCCGACTATGGAGGCCGTCAATGGATATTTGAAAGGCGAAGATGGACAGATTCTTGATTAGTATTGGTGTCATGGGGTTATGTACGGGAATGTTAGGCAGGAGAATGGGGTTGAGAACGAAAGATGGATCAGCCATGATTGAACGGTAGAGTCTACCACCGGGTGGCACCGTACGATGGCATCCTCGCCAACAATCCGTCTTGTCCCTTCCATCTTTTGTTGTTTTCAAGTCAAGTCAAGTCAAGTTTATTCGTCACATACACATACGAGATGTGCAGAGAAATGAAAAGTGGCAATGCTCGCGGACTTTGTGCAAAAAGACAAACAAACAAACAACCAAACAAACTACAAACAGAATGGAACATATTATTTTACATATTAAATATTGTGGGCGGAAGGAAAAAGAGAAAAAAAACAGCACTTTAAAAAAAAAGCAGTAGAGTGGTACAGTAAAAGTTGAGTTTACAGTCCTAATGGCCTGTGGGAAGAAACTCCTTCTCAACCTCTCCGTTCTCACCGCATGGCAACGGAGGCGTTTGCCTGACCGTAGCAGCTGGAACAGTCCGTTACTGGGGTGGAAGGGGTCTCCCATGATTTTATTGGCTCTGGAGTTGCACCTCCTGATGTATAGTTCCTGCAGGGGGGGCGAGTGTAGTTCCCATAATGCGTTCGGCCGAACGCACTGCTCGCAGCAGAGCCTTCTTGTCCTGGGCAGAGCAATTCCCAAACCAGATGGTAATATTTCCGGACAAGATGCCGGACAACATTTAATCTGTTGTTAAATGTATGTTTTAATCTTTAGTTTTGCATGATGGGGGAGGGGGTGGGGGAAACTTTTAAAAATCTCTTTCCTCAACGGAGACGCAACCTTTTCCGTGTCGTATCCCCGTCCGTACTGCGGCCTACCATCGTGGAGCTGGCGGCCTCTTGCTGAGGATCGACCTTGGATGCTCCAATCGCGGGAGCCTGCAGACTTAACAGCGGATAGGGTCCGACTTAGGGAGCTCCAAGTCGCCCTGACTGCGGATGGTTCGATTGCCCCAAAATGCAGGAGAAAAGGAGATAAATATTGCCTTCCATCACAGTGCGCTGTGGTGGGTGTTTATGTTAAATTTGATGTCTTGTTGCTTTTTCTTGGTTTGATTGAAAATGGCAAATCAAATTATTTGTTTCTTCTTCTTACATACTTGGCGAATACATTTCCTTAGAAACATAGAAAATCGAGCCAGCACCGCCATTCACTGTGATCATGGCTGATCGTCCCCAATTAATAACCCGTGCCTGCCTTCTCCCCCATATCCATGGATTCCACCAGCCCCTAGAGCTCTATCTAACTCTCTCTTAAATCCATCCAGTGATTTGGCCTCCACTGCCCTCTGTGGCAGGGAATTCCACAAATTCACAACTCTCTGGGTGAAAACGTTTTTTCTCACCTCAGCCTTAAATGACCTCCCCTTTATCCGAAGACTGTGGCCCCTGGTTCTCGACTCGCCCAACATTGGGAACATTTTTCCTGCATCTAGCTTGTCCAGTCCTTTTATTAATTTATGTTTCTACAGGATACCCCTCATCATTCTAAACTCCAGTGAATACAAGCCTGGTCTTTTCAATCTTTCATCATATGATTTGCGGACGATACAAAAATGGGAGGAAAAGTAGGGGATGAGGAGGATAGGAAGAGTCTGCAAAAGGATATAGATAAGCTAGGTGAGTGGGCAACAACTTGGCAGATGAAGTTTAATACTAATAAATGTGAAGTCATTCACTTTGGGGAAAAAAATGATAGGGCAAGTTATTTTCTAAATGAGGAGGAGCTGCGTTGTAATGCAACGCAAAGGGATCTAGGGGTATTAGTACATGAATCACTAAAAGTTAGTATGCAGGTGCAGCAAGCAATCAGGAAGGCCAATGGAGTTTTGGCCTTTATTGCTAGGGGGATTGAGTATAAAAACACGGAGGTCTTGCTGCAGCTGTACACAGTATTAGTGAGACCACATTTGGAATACTGTGTACAGTTCTGGGGTCCATACTTAAGAAAGGATGTACTAGCCCTGGAGGCAGTGCAGCGAAGGTTTACAAGATTAATTCCTGCAATGAGGGGATTGACATATGAGGAAAGGTTAAGTAGGCTGGAACTCTACTCTTTGGAGTTTAGAAGAATGAGAGGCGATCTCATTGAAACATATAAGATCGTGAGGGGCCTTGATCGGGTGGATGCACCGAGGATGTTCCCAATGATCGGGGAAACTAGAACTAGGGGACATAGTTGCAGAATAAGGGGGGGCTCTTTTAAAACGGAGATGAGGAAGAACTTCTTCACCCAGAGGGTGGTTAATTTATGGAATTCACTGCCCCAGGGAGCAGTGGAAGCAGAAACTTTAAATATATTTAAGACTAAAATAGATGGTTTTTTAGCTGCCAAGGGGATAAGGGGCTACGGGGAGAGGGCAGGGATATGGACCTAGGTATGGTTAGTATAGTAAGACCTGAGTGATCTCCTGGACAAGTGTCGATCGCCTGGATTGGGGTCGGAGAGGAATTTCCCGGATTTTTTTCCCGAATTGGACCTGGGTTTTTATCCGGTTTTTTGCCTCTCCCAGGAGATCACGAGATTTTTGGGGTGGAGAGGGGTGATAGCGGTATAAAGGGGAGGGTAGTGTCTTGTGTTCTGTGTCTTGTGTCTACTGTTTGTGGGTAAGTGTGTCTGTTTAGTGTTCAGCCATGAGCGAATGGCGGTGCGGGCTCGACGGACCTGGTGGTCTACTCTCGCACCTACTTTCTATGTTTCTATGTTTCTATGATAGTCCCGCCATCCCAGGGATCAATCTCGTGAACCTACACTGCACTGAACCTCAATCACAAGGATGTCCTTCCTCAAATTAGGAGACCAAAACTGTACACAATACTCCAGATGTGGTCTTACCAGAGCTATATACAACTGTAAAAAAAACCTCTCTACTGCTAAATTGAAATCCTCTTGTTATGAAGGCCAACACTCCATTAGCTTTCTTCACTGCCTGCTGTACCTGCACGCCAACTTTCAGTGTACAAGGACACCCAGGTCTCGCTGTACATCCTGCTGTACCTGCAAGCCAACATTCAATGTACAAGGACACCCAGGTCTCACTGGACATCCGCCTTACCCAACCTAACCCCATTGAGATAATAATCTGCCCCCATGTTTTTGCCACCAAAGTGGATCACCTCATATTTCTCCAAATTAAACTGCATCTGCCCATGCACTCCCCCATCCTGTCCGTCACCCTACAACCTCCTAACATCATCTTCACAGTTGACACTGCCACCCAGCTTTGTGTCATCCGCAAACTTGCTAGTGTTGCTCCTAATTCCCTCTTCCAAATCATTAAAATATATGGTAAACAGTTGCGGCCCCAACACCGAGCCTTGCGGCACTCCACTCGCCACTGCCTGCCATTCTGAAAAGGACCCGTTCACTCCTACTCTTTGCTTCCTGTCTGCCAAACAATTTTCTATCCATGTCAACACCCTACCCCCAATACCATGCGCTCTAATTTTAGTCACCAGTCTCCGTGCGGGACCTTATCAAAAGCTTTCTGAAAGTCTAGATACACTACATCCACTGGCTCCCCTTCATCCATTTTACTTGTCACATCCTCAAAATATTCCAGAAGATTAGTCAAGCATGATTTTCCTTTCATAAATCCATGTTGACTTGGACTAATCCTTTTACTGCTATCCAAATGTCCCATTATAATTGACTCCAGCATCTTTCCCACCACCGAAGTCAGGCTAACTGGTCTGTAATTCCCCGTTTTCTCTCTCGCTCCTTTCTTGAAAAGTGGGATGACATTAGCTATCCTCCAATCCATAGGAACTGATCCTGAAACTATTTAACATTGGAAAATGATCACCAATGCGTCCACTATTTCTAGAGCCACCTCCCTGAGGACCCTGGGATGCAGACCATCAGGCCCAGGGGATTTATCATCCTTCAGCCCCATTAGCCTACCCAATACTATTTCTCGCCTAATAAAATTTTCTTTCAGTTCCTCTACCCCCTTAGATCCTCTGTCCTCCAGTATATCTGGGAGATTGTTTGTGTCTTCTGATCTGAAGTACCTGTTCAGCTCTTCTGCCATTTCCTTGTTCCCCGTAATAATTTCACCCGTGTCTGCCTTCAAGGGACCCACATTTGACTTTGCTATTCTTCTTCCTTTAACATATCTAAAGAAGCTTTTATTGTCCTTTACATTCCTGGCCAGCTTCCCCTCGTACTTCATCTTTTCAGCCCGTATTGCCCATTTTGTTTCCTTCTGTTGTCCTATGAAAGTTTCCCAATCCTCAGGCTTCCGACTACTCTTTGCTGTGTTATACTCATCAGCTCTTCCAAACCCACTACCTGCTCCCTCGACCCTCTCCCCACTCCCCTGCTGAAGTCCTGCCTCCCCGTTCTCTGCCCCTACCTCACTAATCTCTTCAACTCCTCATTGTCCCAAGGAATTGTCCGCTCCGCTTTCAAAACTGCTGCTGTTACACCAATCTTAAAGAAACCTGGTCTTGATCCCTCCTCTCTCATTAACTACCGCCCAATCTCAAACCTCCCCTTTGTTTCAAAAACCCTGGAGCGTATCGTTGCGTCGCAACTTCATTCCCACCTCCTTGCGTATAACCTACTTGAACCCCTCCAATCTGGCTTTCGCCCCCTCCATAGCACAGAAACTGCTCTCCTCAAAGCCCTCAACGACCTCCTCACCTCTGCTGACACTGGTTCCCTCAACATCCTCATCCTCCTCGACCTGAGCGCAGCCTTCGATACAGTGAACCATAACATCCTGCTCACCAGACTCAAAGACCTCGGCATTGAAGGCTCTGCACTCAGCTGGCTCCGTTCCTACCTTTCCAACAGATCCCACTTCATCTCTCTCCACAACCACACCTCTGCTACAGCCACAGTCACTCAAGGTGTTCCCCAAGGCTCCGTACTCGGCCCCCTCCTCTTCATCATCTACATCCTCCCCCTTGGTCAGATACTCCGCCACTTCAACCTGGACTTCCACTGTTACGCTGATGACACCCAGATCTACCTCGGCACCAAATCCCCCCACAACCACCCCCCCCCCTCTCCCATATCAACTCCTGTTTGTCAGCTATAAAAACCTGGATGCAACATAATTTCCTCAACAGCGATAAGACAGAATTCCTCCTCATAGGCTCTAAAGCCACACTCAGCAAACTCAATAACCCCACTCTCACCATCGACGGCACCACTGTCTCCCCATCTCCCCAGGCCCGCAACCTTGGCGTGATCTTTGATTCCACCCTCTCCCTTGAGCCTCACATCCGCCATGTCATTAAAACCTCCTTCTTTCATCTCCACAACATCGCCAAACTCAGACCCTCTCTCACACCTCCCGCTGCTGAAAGACTCATCCATGCCTTCATCTCCTCCCGACTGGACTACTGCAACTCTCGTCTCCTTGGCATCCGCTCCACCTACATCAACCGACTCCAACTGGCCAGAACGCAGCCGCCCGACTCATTACCCACACCAAATCCGGGCATCACATCACTCCAGTCCTCAAACAACTTCACTGGCTTCCCATCTCCCACCGGATCAACTACAAAATCCTGATCCTCACCTACAAAGCCCTCCACCATCTGGCCCCCCCCATATCTCACTGACCTCCTCTCCCCCTACCAACCCTGACGGTCCCTCAGATCCACATCAGCCGGTCTCCTCTCCATCCACAAGTCCAACCTCCGCAGTTTTGGGGACAGAGCCTTCTCCAGGGCAGCTCCCAGGCTCTGGAACTCCCTCCCCCAACTGATCCGCAATTCTGTGTCCCTCACCATCTTCCAGTCCCGCCTCAAGACCCATCTCTTCACCTCTGCCTATCCTTAGCCCCACGTCCCCCTCCCTTTTCGTCTGTGCATTAATTGCCTCATATTGTGTTTTGTATTGAATTCTGTCTTTACTTTGTGTACTAGTCACGTCTCTACTATTTGTTTCATTCCCCTTACATGTTTTTCCTCTACCTGCTAAATTTTTGTAAGGTGTCCTTGAGACTCTTGAAAGGCGCCCATAAATAAAATTTATTATTATTATTTTTATACATCTTTTCTTTTAATTTTATTCTATCCCTAACTTCTCTTGTCAGCCACGGTTGCCTCCTACTCCCCTTAGAATCTTTCTTCCTTTTTGGAATGAAATGATCCTGCGTCTTCCGGATTATGCCCAGAAATTCCTGCCATTGCTGTTCCACCGTCATTCCTGCTAGGATCCCTTTCTGGTCTCCCTTGGCCAGCTCCTCTCCCATGCCTTCATAGTCCCCTTTGTTCAACTGTATCTCTGACACTTCCGATTTAACCTTTTCCTTCACAAATTGCAGATTAAAACTAATCGTATTATGATCACTACCTCCAAGCGGTTCCTTTACCTTGAGTTCTCTTATTAAATATGCTTCATTGGACAACACTAAATCCAGAATTGCCTTTCTCTGGTCGGCTCCATTACAAGCTGCTTTAAGAATCCATCTCAGAGGCACTCTACAAACTCTCTTTCTTGGGGTCCTGAACCAACCTGATTTTCCCAGTCTACCTGCATATTGAAATCCCCCATCACCACAGTGGCATTACCTTTGTTACATGCCAATTTTAACTCCTGCTGCAACTTACACCCTACATCCGGGCTACTATTTGGGGGTCTGTAGATAACACCAATTAATGTGTCTTCTTGCCTTTATAATTCCTCAATCAATCCACAGTGACTCTACCTCGTCAGTCCCTATGTCTTCCCTCACAAGGGACTGAATTCCATCCCTCACCAGCAGAGCTACCCCCCTCCTCTGCCCACCTGCCTGTCCTTTCTATAAGATGTATAACCCTGAATATGAAGTTCCCAGGCCCGATCCTCCTGCAGCCACGTCTCGGTAATCCTCACAATGTCCTATCTACCAACCTCTAACTGAGCCTCAAGCTCATCTACTTTACTTCTTATACTTTGCGTATTCAAATACAATACTTTTAATTCCTTACGCATCTCACCTTTCACATTGATCCTTATTGCACTTGGCCATACTCTCCTATCCCTTTGTGAGCTTTCTTTCCCGTTAACTCTGTGGTCATTAACTCTCCCTTTAATCCCTTTCCCTTTAACGCCGTCCTTGACTATCCCATTTGACACCCCACCCCCCTTATTTAGTTTAAAACCACCTGTGTCGTAGTGGCAAAACTGCCTGCCAGAATGCCGGTTCCCCCACCTGTTAAGATGCAATCCGTCCCATTTGTACAGTTCCCCTTTACTCCAAAACAGATCCCAGTGGTCTAAGAATTTAACTCGCTGTCCCCTGCACCAGTTCCTCGGCCACACATTCAGGTCCTGTATCTCCCTGTTCCTGCTCTCGCCAGCACGAGGAACTGGAAGTAAACCGGAGATAACCACCCTGGAGGTCCTGCTTTTCAGCACTTTTCCAAGCTCTCTAAAATCACGCTTCAGAATATTCATCCCCTTCTTTCCGACATTGTTTGTGCCAACATGCACTACAACTTCCAGCTGTTCACCTTCACCCTTAAGGATTTTCTGCACTCTGTCCGTGACATCCTGGATCCTGGCACCAGGGAGGCAGCACACCATCCTCGAATCCCGTCTGTTGCCGCAGAATCCCCTGTCCGTACCTCTCACAATGGAGTCTCCAACTACCACAGCAGTGCCTGACGTCGGCCTCTTTGGTTTTGGCTCAACAGTACTTTTTGCTTCGCAAGCCAGTGCACCGCTCAGTGTGTTAACGTATTTTGTCCCTTCTAAGTGGGTGAATCTGTTCACAAGAGGTACAACACCCGAGGACCTTTACATTCCATGTTTCCATCCCCTTCTCACCATCACCCACCTTCTCTCTTCCAGTACCGTAGATATAGGGAGGTTTCACGGCAGTCAGGTCACGACCCATGACCCGTACTGTTGCTAGGCTACTCCAAATGGATTACATGCGATGTACTGCAGGTAGGCACTTACCATTGTTTCCAACGTAGCGGGCCCGTTAAAATCCGCTGAAATGGTCAATTTTTGCGCTGTAAATAATTATGGAAATCTGGATAAGCGTGAGAGACATTTAGCCTACTTCAGAATTCCAAAAGTGAGGAGAAATGACAGTAGATAAAAATGAGAGCTGAAGTGACAACAACAGCCAGAGTGCTTGGCGAACATTGGCCGTTTGCTCACTGCATTTCATCAACAGCAAGGCATTATTTGTGTTTTTTTTTAATTCCTTTGGCATCTAAAAAGTTTCAGAAGTGATAAATCTGGCTGTAATTTTTTTTAATCGCCCATGGTTCTCGTGGGTTTTTACATACAAAATGAAAACGCATCTGAAGAAACATTTACAGCCAGATTTATCACTTCTGATCATTTTTAGATACCAAAGGAATCAAGAAAAAACACAAATAATGCCTTACTTGGTGGTTTTAAACTGAATAAGGGGGGTGGGGTGTCGAATGGGCTAGTGGAGGATGGAGTTAAAGGGAAAGGGTTTCTTAAATGTGTGAGCGTAGAGACAGAGGGGTGTAAAATGAGGGTAGAAGCAATAGGTAGCAAGGTGAAAAGTAAAAGTGGCAGGCAGACAAAACCAGGGCAAAAATCAAAAAGGGCCACTTTTCAACAAAATTGTATAAGGGGTAAGAGTGTTGTAAAAACACGCCTGAAGGCTTTGTGTCTCAATGCAAGGAGCATTCGTAATAAGGTGGATGAGTTGAATGTGCAGATAGCTATTAATGACTATGATATAGTTGGGATCACGGAGACATGGCTCCAGGGTGACCAAGGCTGGGAGCTGAACATCCAGGGATATTCAATATTCAGGAGGGATAGAGAGAAAGAAAAAGGAGGTGGGGTAGCGTTGCTGATTAGAGAGAAGATTTAACGCAATGGAAAGGAAGGACATTAGTTTGCAGGATGTGGAATCGGTATGGGTAGAGCTGCGAAACACTAAGGGGCAGAAAACGCTGGTGGGTGTTGTGTACAGGCCACCTAACAGTAGTAGTGAAATTGGAGATGGTATCAAACAGGAAATTAGAAATGCGTGCGACAAAGGCAAAACCGTTATAATGGGTGACTTCAATCTACATATAGATTGGGTGAATCAAATTGGCAGGGGTGCTGAGGAAGAGGATTTTTTGGAATGTATGCGGGATAGTTATCTAAATCAACATATAACCATATAACAATTACAGCACGGAAACAGGCCATCTCGACCCTTCTAGTCCGTGCCGAACACATAATCTCCCCTAGTCCCATATACCTGCACTCAGACCATAACCCTCCATTCCTTTCCCATCCATATAACTATCCAATTTATTTTTAAATGATAAAAACGAACCTGCCTCCACCACCTTCACTGGAAGCTCATTCCACACAGCTACCACTCTCTGAGGAACCAACGAGAGAGCAGGCTATTTTAGACTGGGTATTGAGTAATGAGGAAGGGTTAGTTAGCAGTCTTGTTGTACGTGCCCCCTTGGGCAAGAGTGACCATAATATGGTTGAGTTCTTCATTAGGATGGAGAGTGACATTGTTAATTCAGAAACAATGGTTCTGAACTTAAAGAAAGGTAACTTTGAGGGTATGAGACGTGAATTGGCCAAGATTGACTGGCAATTAATTCTAAAAGGGTTGACGGTGGATATGCAATGGAAGACATTTAAAGACTGCATGGATGAACTACAAAAATTGTTCATCCCAGTTTGGCAAAAGAATAAATCAGGGAAGGTAGTGCATCCGTGGATAACAAGGGAAATCAGGGATAGTATCAAAGCGAAGGATGATTCGTACAAATTAGCCAGAAAAAGCAGCAGACTGGGAGAAATTCAGAGACCAGCAGAGGAGGACAAAGGGCTTAATTAGGAAAGGAAAAATAGATTATGAAAGAAAACTGGCAGGGAACATAAAAACTGACTGCAAAAGTTTTTATAGATATGTGAAAAGAAAGAGATTAGTTAAAACAAATGTAGGTCCCTTGCAGTCAGAAACAGGTGAGTTGATCATGGGGAACAAGGATATGGCGGACCAATTGAATAACTACTTTGGTTCCGTCTTCACTAAGGAAGACATAAATAATCTGCCGGAAATAGCAGGGGACCGCGGGTCAAAGGAGTTGGAGGAATTGAGTGAAATCCAGGTTAGCCGGGAAGTGGTGTTGGGTAAATTGAATGGATTAAAGGCCGATAAATCCCCAGGGCCAGATAGGCTGCATCCCAGAGTACTTAAGGAAGTAGCTCCAGAAATAGTGGATGCATTAGTAATAATCTTTCAAAACTCTTTAGATTCTGGAGTAGTTCCTGAGGATTGGCGGGTAGCAAACGTAACCCCACTTTTTAAGAAGGGAGGGAGAGAGAAAACGGGGAATTACAGACCAGTTAGTCTAACATCGGTAGTGGGGAAACTGCTAGAGTCAGTTATTAAAGATGGGATAGCAGCACATTTGGAAAGTGGTGAAATCATTGGACAAAGTCAGCATGGATTTACAAAAGGTAAATCATGTCTGACGAATCTTATAGAATTTTTCGAGGATGTAACTAGTAGCGTGGATAGGGGAGAACCAGTGGATGTGGAGTATCTGGACTTCCAGAAGGCTTTTGACAAGGTCCCACGTAAGAGATTAGTTTACAAACTTAAAGCACACGGCATTGGGGGTTCAGTATTGATGTGGATAGAGAACTGGCTGGCAAACAGGAAGCAAAGAGTAGGAGTAAACGGGTCCTTTTCACAATGGCAGGCAGTGACTAGTGGGGTACCGCAAGGCTCAGTGCTGGGACCCCAGCTATTTACAATATATATTAATGATCTGGATGAGGGAATTGAAGGCAATATCTCCAAGTTTGCGGATGGCACTAAGCTGGGGGGCAGGGTTAGCTGTGAGGAGGATGCTAGGAGACTGCAAGGTGACTTGGATAGGCTGGGTGAGTGGGCAAATGTTTGGCAGATGCAGTATAATGTGGATAAATGTGAGGTTATCCATTTTGGTGGCAAAAACAGGAAAGCAGACTATTATCTAAATGATGGCCGACTAGGAAAAGGGGAGATGCAGCGAGACCTGGGTGTCATGGTACACCAGTCATTGAAAGTGGGCATGCAGGTGCAGCAGGCAGTGAAGAAAGCGAATGGTATGTTAGCTTTCATAGCAAAAGGATTTGAGTATAGGAGCAGGGAGGTTCTACTGCAGTTGTACAGGGTCTTGGTGAGACCACACCTGGAGTATTGCGTACAGTTTTGGTCTCCAAATCTGAGGAAAGACATTATTGCCATAGAGGGAGTGCAGAGAAGGTTCACCAGACTGATTCTTGGGATGTCAGGACTGTCTTATGAAGAAAGACTGGATAGACTTGGTTTATACTCTCTAGAATTTAGGAGATTGAGAGGGGATCTTATAGAAACTTACAAAATTCTTAAGGGGTTGGACAGGCTAGATGCAGGAAGATTGCTCCCGATGTTGGGGAAGTCCAGGACAAGGGGTCACAGTTTAAGGATAAGGGGGAAATCCTTTAAAACCGAGATGAGAAGAACTTTTTTCACACAGAGAGTGGTGAATCTCTGGAACGCCACAGAGGGTAGTCAAGGCCAGTTCATTGGCTATATTTAAGAGGGAGTTAGATGTGGCCCTTGTGGCTAAGGGGATTAGAGGGAATGGAGAGAAGGCAGGTACGGGATACTGAGTTGGATGATCAGCCATGATCATATTGAATGGCGGTGCAGGCTCGAAGGGCCGAATGGCCTACTCCTGCACCTAATTTCTATGTTTTCTATGAAATGCAGTGAGCAAACGCGATAATTCCCAATATTTTCAATGTTTACCAAGCACTTTAGCTGTTGTTGTGCCTTCAGTTCTCGCTTCATTTCGCTTCACGTTTGGAATTCTGAAGTTGGGTACATGTCTCTCACACTTACCCCGACTCCCACAATTTTTTTCAGCGCAAAAATTCAACATTTTGGCGGTTTTTAACAGGTAGGAGAGTACGCGTTTCTAGCATTAATAACATGTACCGGAAGTTACGGATGTCTTCCAGTTGGATTTAGCGGCTCCGTGCATGGAGCCCTGTGATCCAGTGACCTTTCGTGCAACCACCCTATATAGCAATCTTACCGTAGGACTCGTCGAGGAACGGCTCCGTTTTTCGGACAAACCTGAGGTCATCCACTTGCTTCTCCAGTTCCCCAACACGGTCCTTCAGGAGCTCTACCTGGATGCACTTCTCACATTTGTAGCAGCCAGTGGCACCAGTTATGTCCTTGACCTCCCACATACAGCAAGTATCGCACTGAATCAGCTTGGCTGACATCTCCTTCTTTCGTCTCTCCCTGCCCAGCGTTTTGCTTGTCGTTGTTTGGCAATACTTGTCGTTGTTAGGCAGCATGGCCATATCCTGCTCGCAGAACATATGAATCAGAATGTTTGCCAGAAATGCTGCCTGTCCCGCGGAGTTACTCCAGCACTTTGTGCTTAGCTCAAGGTCCCAGCAACTGTAGCGACCGTCTTGGCCGCAACACTTCCGGGTCTCTCCGCGCCTGCGCGCTTGGTATCGGCTGCAACATAGGGCGAGTTCCGCGGCGCGATAGTTTCTGGGTAAAAAGGGCGCCATGGCAGTAACCTGAAATCACCTTCTACAATTCGCCAGCGGCAAACAGACAGTCATTGTTGCCATGTGGAAACTCTGGAGGCAATTTAACACAGCAAGCTCCGACAAGAGATATATTCAGTTTTATGTGTAAATCACAACTCCTAAAGGGGTTTAGAAATTTGAAATACTGTAGTTCTTACAATTTCTAGAAATCCACGTTGTAGAGGTGGAGGGTGAACCTGGAGCTATTTCAATGTCGGTTTTCCCCCCCACAGGACTCAAACAAAGATATTTTTAACAGCAGAAAGCCAAATGGTTTGAACAAACCCCAACTGTGCCTAGGATTTGACATTTCAGTTTAGTCGAGTTTATTGTCACGTGTACAGTGACTTCAGAAATTTGAACAATCAGACTCAGAGGAAGAAGAAATACAAGAACATTACAAAGGATTCAACAGACGAGAAAGACAGGCAGTGACCAGAAGGGCCGAATGGTCGCAGTAATGGCAATTTCTATATTTTCCAACTTTCCGTTGCCATTACTACACAGGTAAGTGGGAGTGATCTTACGAAGATCAAAAAGAACAGATCTTCCAGTTGTTATTTCCAGTTGAATTGATTCTTTATTGAAGCAGTTGTACGAACAAAGAGATGAATGTACCAGGTTCTCCTTATTCTCGTAGAAATTGTAACTTTGTTTTCACCGACCAGGTGAGAACTGTGTACCTTCCACCCGCAATGCCTGGTCTGAACACTCCCTGTCCCCTAAGGCCCTATGTTACGCTGCTCTGTGCATCAAATGTGCGCCCCCAAGTGGCCAAAATAATCTTGCTAGAAATATCTGGACAAAATAATATAATATGCCAACAGTAACTAGCCTACACGTAAATGGTGCCCACAGCATCTCAATGTACATTGCATGCAGAGAGACACAGGGTTTACAACATAACTTTGATTTGAGTATAGGAGCAGGGAGATTCTACTGCAGTTGTACAGGGTCTTGGTGAGACCACACCTGGAGTATTGCGTACAGTTTTGGTCTCCAAATCTGAGGAAAGACATTCTTGCCATAGAGGGAGTACAGAGAAGGTTCACCAGACTGATTCCTGGGATGTCAGGACTTTCATATGAAGAAAGGCTGGATAGACTCGGCTTGTACACGCTAGAATTTAGTAGATTAAATGTAATAGAATTCCCTGGTTGGGAGAGGCAACTGGTTTCTCCACAGCGTGAACTCGCTGGTGGGTCATCAGGTGGGAATATTGTGTGAATCCCTTCCCACACCCGGAACAGTTGAAGGGCTTCTCGCCGGTGTGAATGCGCTGATGTGTCTTCAAGCTGCTCATTTGAACGAATCCCTTGCCACAATCAGAACAGATGAACGGCCTCTCCCCAGTGTGAGTTCTCTGGAGCCCCTCCACTCGCCACAACCGGTTCATGACTTCTACTTGGTGTGAATTTGCCTGTGCCTCCTCAGATTGCCGGCTTGAGCGAATCCCTTGCCACAATCGGGACAGGAAAATGGTTTCTCGCCAGTGTGCACTCGCTGGTGGGGTCTCAGCTGATCAAAGTGAGCAAAGCCCTTCCCACACTCAAAGCAGCTGAACGGCCTCTCCCCGGTGTGAATACTCTGGTGTCTCAGTAATGCAGATAATTGAGCGAACACCTTCCCACACTCAGTACAGGTGTACGGCCTCTCCCCTGTGTGAATTCTCTGGTGTGTCATTAACGCAGATGATTCAATGAATCGCTTCCCACACTCAGAGCAGGTGAACGGCCTCTCCCCCGTGTGACTTTTCTGGTGTCTCAACAGCTGGAATGATCCAATGAACCCCTTCCCACACTCTGAGCAGACATACGACCTCTCCCCAGTGTGAGCTCGCTGGTGCCTCCTCAACTGGCCTGTTTCAAAGAATCCCTTCCCACAATCGGGACAGGCAAATGGTTTCTCCGCAGCATGAACTTGCTGGTGGGTCACCAGGCGGGAAGCATGGTTGAATCCCCTCTCGCAGTCGGAGCAGGTGAAGGGCCTCTCTCCGGTGTGGACCCGCTGGTGTGTGATCACGTTGGATGACTGGGTGAATCTCTTCCCGCACTCGCTGCAGGTGATCGGCTTCTCATCGGTGTGGACCCGCTGGTGGATCAGCAGCTGGGACGTCCCAGCAAACGCCTCCCCACAGTCGGAGCAGGTGAATAA
The DNA here is from genome assembly GCF_010909765.2 of Amblyraja radiata. Classification (NCBI taxonomy): domain Eukaryota; kingdom Metazoa; phylum Chordata; class Chondrichthyes; order Rajiformes; family Rajidae; genus Amblyraja; species Amblyraja radiata. Next base: position 53,969,851 of record NC_045970.1, on the reverse strand, counting down.
TTTCTCCATGTCGTGAACTCTCTGGCTGGACAACACATCAGGAGTCGCAGTGAATCCCTCCCAAGCTTGGACCGTCGTGTGTCCGGCCTCCTGCGCCGATGTGCTGGCGTGTCCCTCCTCCATGCTCCGTGATCGTTTACATTCACGCGCCGGAGAGACAGCGAATGCCGCAGATCCGATGGGATGTTCCTGACATTCCCGCTCGCTCTTCCCTGTAAAAGGAGTTCACAAAACACATTGAGGATAGACATAAAATGCTGGAGTAAATACAACCCCGATAACACATTATTTCCTTCAGTTATATATTGGGAAGGTAGCACTATTGTCATTTGCCACTCAACTATTACGTTTGTTTACCTCACTGACTTTTTCTAAACCCCCCCCCCCCCAATTCCTTTGACGGTTTAATAGAAATGTCCCCAATCTCATTGTTTTATTAATTGAACACGTAGATGAACATCCTCAAGGAGTGTAAACAGATGGAAACTGATTCAGATGCGATGTTTAAGAGATTGTTCAAAGAAGGGGCATATTTTAAAGGAGTGACAGAGATACTTGCAGGGGAATGTGTGTGGGGAGATTATTATTTGTCTTTAGTTTTAGCTTGAACCAGGACATCTGAAGATTCAAAGTTGAATATAGTAATTGGCAGGGCTCCTAGTAACAGCATGTTGTAAAGGTTGTCTGTTTTAAGAAGTTTTCTGCAAGGTTCACCGGTTTATTTTTAGTTAGTTAAAGTGTTTTGTTTGGAGGTCTAGACTTTTTTATGTTGGGGGGGGGGGGAAGGGGGAAACTACCTTTCAGGGTCCCTACCTGGTCGGAGAGGCAGCTTATCTCCGGGCTGCAGCTTCGACCCGTCCTCGCGGCCTACCAGCGGGCCTGGAGCGGCGTTTCCTGTCGGGGACCGCCCAGAACCTCGGCTTCGGCAGCGGCACAGCGCTGGAGCGCTATCGTGGAGCGGGCGATGCCTTGCCTGGGTCGCCGCGCTGGAGCTCCGGTGAGCTGAGACCGCCGGGAACAACATCACGGAGCTGCGGGACTGTGGAGCGACCAGCTGCGGGCGGCGGTGCCGAACTTTACACCGGGAGCCTGGGATCTCTAGATGAGATCGCCAGTTGTGGAGCTCCAACCGGCGCGGCCTTGTCGGCTTCGGAAGCCGCGGCCTCCAGTACGGAGGCGGCCGTTCCAGGGTTCCCATGCCGCTGTGAGGACTCTCCCGACGCCGGAGCAACATCACCCGGCGAGAACGGCCAGGACCATCGGGCCTCCGTAGAGGCAACTGTGGAGGCCTCAATAGGCCCGACTATGGGTGAACTGGGGTTGGGGACTGGACTTTGTGCCTTCCCTCATGGTGGGAGCCATTGTGGGGGGATGTTCTTTGTGTTTAAGACTCTCATTGGTGTTATGTCTGTATTCTTTTTTTCTATGCTGCAAAATGGCAAAAAGCATTTCACTTCACTACACCTCGGTGTATGTGAATGTGACTAATAAAATACCTTTGATACCTTTGAACTTTTAACTTCTTGCTTACCACTCTTTCAATGTTACTTGTTATTACTTGATTTCAAGACACGGTCTAACCTTTCTTAAAGTGTTGATAACACTTTTATATGCTGCAATCGTGTAAAGAATGGAGACAAGAGCAAAAAAAGCATCTCCAAGATGAATCTCGTGAACAGAAGGAACAAATTGATAACTTGCGAACCTTAGGAAAGAGATTTGAAGATTGAAATACTGGAACGGAAAATGAACGAAAATACTCGGGCACTCGAGCAATACAAGACTAAAAACATGGATCTGGAAAACAGAAGCCGTCGACTGAATCTGCGAATTGTTGGTTTGCCTGATAATGTTATAAAATATGCCTCTAAAATGATAAAGGAGACTTTCAACATCGACCACTATGAAAATCTTCCAATTTTGGATAACGCACACAGGATTGGGAAGAAATCTGGTCTCCAAGATAAACCGAGACATTTGATTGTTCGGTATCTCTTTTTGCAGATGAAGGAGAATATCCTCCGAGCAGCAAAAAAGTTGGGCATGGTTGAATGTGCAGGATGCAAGTTTTGGTTTGTTCCTGATTACAGCCGTGAGCTTATGGGATTGAGAATGCCTTTCCATAATGTTATGTCTGAGTTGGATGAGTTATTCTTTAATTACTTTTTAGAATTTTAGTATGATGGTATCAAACCATAACTTTTACCTTCTCTAAGATACTGTTAATTTCATGTAATGGTATTATATATTAACTTTTAAGATCTTCTTTGTTCGCTCATCTACTTTTAAAATGTCCATCGAAAGATTTTTCCCCCTGTCTTTCGACTTCTGGAGAAGGGTTTCTCCAGATCAGTCTGGAGAAGAGTTTCGGCCCGAAACATCACCTATTTCCTTCGCTCCATAGATGCTGCTGCACCCGCTGAGTTTCTCCAGCATTTTTGTGTACCTTCGATCTACCAGCATCTGCAGTTCCTTCTTGAACAAAGTGAAGCAGTTCTTGTTTTTCATAGTTTGCACGTATTTTGACCTTGGATAAACAATATGAAGTAGCTAGGAAACCTGAACGGAAACCTCTAGGGACTTTGCGCCCCACCCAAGGTTTTGTGCGGTTCCCGGAGGTTTTTGTCAGTCTCCCTACCTGCAACCTCCGGGAACCTGAACTCCAGGGGTTTCCGTTCAGGTTTCCTAAGTGGGACAGGGGCATTATTAGCATGCACTTAAGAGACTAATGCAATTGTCAAGAAAGCTCATCAGTGCCTCTACTTCCTGAGAAGATTACGGAGAGTCGGTTTGTCAAGGAAGACTCTCTCTAACTTCTACAGGTGCACAGTAGAGAGCATGCTGACCGGTTGCATCGTGGCTTGGTTCGGCAATTTGAGCGCCCTGGAGAGGAGAAGACTACAAAAAGTAGTAAACACTGCTCAGTCCATCATCGGCTCTGACCTTCCTTCCATCGAGGGGATTTATCGCAGTCGCTGCCTCAAAAAGGCTGGCAGTATCATCAAAGACCCACACCATCCTGGCCACATACTCATCTCCCTGCTAACTTCCCGTAGAAGGTACAGGAGCCTGAAGACTGCAACAACCAGGTTCAGGAATAGCTACTTCCCCACATCCATCAGGCTATTAAACCTAGCTCGGACAAAACTCGGATTAACAACCACTTTCTGTTATTTGCACTTTATCAGCTTATTTATTAATGTGTGTATATATTTATATCATGGTATATGGACACATTTATCTGTTTTGTAGTAAATGCCTACTGTGTTCTGTGTCCTATACAGGGACACATGACAATAAACTCACTTGAACTTGAGACTCGCTACAGTATGCAGCAGAGTGCACAATTTCAAGCTGAAAAATGCAAAAGCTCCGTACCAATGGGAGGGGGGACACCCTCCACCCACCCCCCCGTCGCTACGCTCCCTCGGGCTTGGTCTCTCGTAATTACTCACTCCCAACTCTCACCCAACGTTGGCAGACCTGCCATCCCTTGCCATCACTCTGGGGAATCTGATCAGCCGCCGCCCGCGTCAGTTCCAGAGGTCGGGGGGGGGGGGGGGGGGGGCGAGTAGGAAGACAGATGGGACGACAGACGGCACAATGGGCTAAGTGTTCGGCTGGCAACCGGTTCGAATCCCGCTTGGAGTGCATACTGTCGTTGTGTCCTTGGGCAAGACACTTCACCCACCTTTGCCTGTGTGTGAGTGATTGGTGGTGGTCGGAGGGGCCGTAGGCGCAGATTGGCAGCCACGCTTCCGTCAGTCTGCCCCAGGGCAGCTGTGGCTACAGAAGTAGCTTACCACCACCGAGTGTGACTGAGGAGTGAATGAATAATGCGATGTAAAGCGCCTTGAGTATTAGAAAGGCGCTATATAAATCCCATCCATTATTATTATTAGGAAGACTTTCCGCAGAGACCGTTCCCTCCTCAACCCCATGGTTAACTCATCCCTTCCCACCCAAACCCCTCCCCCCTCCCCAGGTCCCTGCAGCCGCACAAGTTGCAACTCCTGTCCCTGTCCCTCCTCCCTCCATTCTGTCCAGACTTGGCGGCTTTGGTTTTGTCTTCACCCCGTTATTGTGAGTTTATATATTTATATAGGACCGGCACCGTCCCCAGGTGACGGGCCACCGTGTCCCCGAGGGGCCGCACCGATTCTCCCCGCAGCCGGGGGCCGCTCCTCAGGCCGGGCCTCGGTGTTGCCTGATCCCGCGCCCGGATCCCCGCTCCTACCCGCCGCCGATCCTCCAGAGCCTTGGCCGCACCGCTTCCGGGTCTCTCCGCGCCTGCGCGCTTGGTATCGCCTGCAACATAGGGCGAGTTCTGGGGCGCGGAGGTTTCTGGGTAAAGAGGGCGCCATGGACATGACCTGAAATCACCGGCTCAGCGTTCCCCAATGGACAACAACCACTTGGTCCTTGTGTGTGGAGGGTGTGCAGTCAATTTAACCACAGAGACCTCTCACAAACGACACGATCCACTACTTGTGAAACCCATCGCACATACAAGTGCCGGAAATTCCAACTATGTTTCTCATGAAAGGGGGAGGTACAGCAAGACCTGGGAGTCCTTGTACACCAGTCACTGAAAGTTGGCTTACAGGTACAGCAGGCAGTGAAGAAAGCTAATTGAATGTTGGCCTTCATAACAAGAGGATTTCAGTATAGGAGTAAAGAGGTTTTTCTGCAGTTGTATTGGGCTCTGGTGAGACCACATCTGGAGTATTGTGTACAGTTTTGGTCTCCTAATTTGAGGAAGGGCATCCTTGTGATTGAGGCAGTGCAGCATAGGTTCTCGAGATTGATCCCTGGGATGGCGGGATTGTCATATGAGGAAAGATTTAAAAGACTAGGCTTGTATTCACTGCAGTTTAGAAGGATGAGGGGGTTCTTATAGAATTATAACAGGACTGGACAAGCTGGATGCAGGAACAATGTTCCCAATGTGGGGCGAGTCCAGAACCAGGGGCCAGTCTTAGAATAAAGGGGAGGTCATTTAAGACTGCGATGAGAAAAAACTTTTTCACCCAGAGAGTTGTGAATTCCCTGCCACAGAGGGCAGTGGAGGCCAAGTCACTGGATAGATTTAAGAGAGAGTTAGATAGAGCTCTAGGGGCTAGTGGCGTCAAGGGATATGGGGAGAAGGCAGGCACGGGTTATTGATAGGGGACGATCAGCCATGATCACAATGAATGGCGGTGCTGGCTCGAAGGACCAAATGGCCTCCTCCTGCACCTATTGTCTATGTTTCTATGAACCAATGGCAGTTTTCACCTTCCCTGAGCAAACAGAGGAAGAAATACAAGAACATTCATCAGAAGAGAAAGACTGGCAGTAACTAGATGGACCGAATGGCCTCTCAATGTACATTGCATGCAGAGAGACACAGGGTTTACAACAGAACTTATTTATTTGTCACTGATCCAAGATATGTGTAGTAATATATCAGCAGTAACCATAGAGTCCAACATCAGCAGTCACTTGTGGATGCAACAGGATTTAACAACTGGGGCAAACTCCTTGTATGTACGCATACTTGGCTAACAAAATTTACAATTCGATTAATGACAGTGGCGCAGCGGTAGGGTTGCTGCCTTACAGTGAATGCAGCACCGGTGACCCAGGTTTGATCCTGACTACGGGTGCTGTCTGTACGGAGTTTGTACTTTCTCCCCGTGATCTGCGTGGGTTTTCTCCAAGATGTTCGGTTTCCTCCCACACTCCAAAGATGTACAGGTTTGCTGGTTAATTGACTCGTGTAAATATTGTCCTTAGTGGGTGTAGGATAGTGTTAATACGTGGGAATTGCTGGTCGGCGTGGACATGGTGGGCCGAAGGGCTTGTTTCCGCACTGTATTTCTAAACTCTAAACAAACCAGGAACCTATTTAAACTTTCTCCCCCAGTGTGAACGAGCTGGTGTATCAATTATTCAGATATTCGAGTAAATCCCAGCCCACGCACTAAACAGGTGAATGCTCTCTCCCCAGCATGAATTCTCTGGGGGGGGGGGGGGGTCACCCAGTTAGACTTACTGGTGAAACCCTACCCATGGTTGGGAGAGGCAAATGGTTTCTCCACAGCGTGAATTTGCTGTTGGGTCTTCAGGTGAGAAGATTGAGTGAATTTCTTCCCACACTCAGAGCAGGTGAACGGCCTCTCCCTCGTGAATTCTCTGGTGTTCCAGTAACGAAGATGACTGAGAGAATCCCTTCCCACACTCAGAGCAGGCGAACGGCTTCTCTCCAGTGTGAATTCGCTGATGGAACTTCAGGCTGCTTGCTTGAGTGTATCCCTTTCCACACTCGGAGCAGGTGAACGGCCTCTCCCCGGTGTGAACTCGCTGGTGGGACTTCAGGTAGCTCGCTCGAATAAATCCCTTCCCACAATCAGGACAGACAAATGGTTTCTCCGCAGTGTGAACTAGCAGGTGGGATAACAATTGGCAAGATTCGGTGAATCCCATCCCGCACTCAGAGCAGGTGAACGGCTTCTCCCCCGTGTGAATTTTCTGGTGTCTCAGAAACGGATATGAACGAGTATATCCCTTCCCACATTCAGAGCAGGTGAACGGCCTCTCTCCAGTGTGAATTCGCTCGTGTCTCTGTAACTCAGATGATTCAATGAATCTCTTCCCACACTCAGAGCAGACAAACGGCTTCTCCCCCGTGTGAATTATCTGGTGTCTCTGTAACCCAGATGAACGAGTAAATCCCTTCCCACATTCAGAGCAGGTGAACGGCCTCTCCCCTGTGTGAATTCGCTGGTGGGTCTTCAGTCGGTACGATTGAGTGAATCCCTTCCCACACTCAGAGCAGGTGTACGGCGTCTCCCCTGTGTGACTATACTGGTGCCTCTTCAGTAGGTACGATCGATTGAACCCCTTCCCACAATCGGGACAGGTAAACGGTTTCTCCACAGTGTGAACTTGCTGTCGGGTCAACAGGTGGGAAGATTGGTTTAATCCCTGCCCACACTCAGAGCTGGCCAGTAATGTCTCCATGCTGTGACCTGTCTGGCGTCCGGGCGGATCAGCTGACGCAGTGAATCCTCCCACACGTTCAGGCGCCGGTGAAATAAACGAGTTAGAGATTCCTGAACATCAACCCTCTGCTTCTTCTACCCTGTAAAAAGAGTTGACCATAAATTAACAGGTAAAGATCTGTCCGGGTCGGGACCCTTCCTCTCACCGGTCAATCCGTGCATTCGATGCGCTCACGCCGCCGGGGACCGCACCGATTCTCCCCGCAGCCGGGGGCCGCTCCTCAGGCCGGGCCTCGGTGTTGACTGATCCCGCGCCCGGATCCCCGCTCCTACCCGCCGCCGATCCTCCGGAGTCTTTTGTCCACGGACCGCATGCGCGCCTTGGCCCCACCACTTCCGGGTTCTCCGCGCCTGCGCGCTTGGTATCGCCTGCAACATAGGGCGAGTTCTGCGGCGCGATGGTTTCTGGGTAAACAGGGCGCCATGGACACGGTCTGAAATCACCGGTTCAACGTTCCCCAATGGACAGCAGCCAGTTCGGGTTGTTATGTGAGGTATCAGCAGCGCGCTGAAGTGATCAAGTCTTGAAATCAAAATACTTCAAGGTGCCTGGAGTTTAAAATAAAGTACTGATAGTTCTTCACACAGTTCTTCACGCATTTTTCACACAGAGAGTGGTGAATCTGTGGAATTCTCTGCCGCAGAAGGTAGTTGAGGCCACAGTTCATTGGCTATATTTAAGAGGGAGTTAGATGTGGCCCTTGTGGCTAAAGGGATCAGAGGGTATGGAGAGAAGGCAGGTACAGGATACTGAGTTGGATGATCAGCCATGGACAGATTGAATGGTGGTGCAGGCTCAAAGAGCCGAATGGCCTACTCCTGCACCTATTTTCTATGTCTATGTTTCTATGTTTCTGCACCACTTGCATTCCTCTGGAATCCTGTGTTTTAGAAGTCGCGTCATAACACATTAACGTAATCGCTTGCAACAGAGGGCGAGTTCTGGGGCGCTGAGTTACTCCAGCACTTAGGGTGGAATGGTGGGAATAGCATAGGGGGACAATGGACAACAGCCAGTCCGTGGTGTTACGCTGAGCAGTGATTCCCAACCCGGGGCCATATACATGGCAAATTTCAGGGGGGCCACAGAAAAATTTGGGGATTTAGGGGGCCACAGGTTCAATGAAGGGGGCCACTTTTTTTCCGCTAATAATGTCGGGGGGGGGGGGGCACAGAAAAATTAAAGAGCCCAAGAGGGCCATGAGCTAAAAAAGGTTGGGAACCACTGATGTAGAGTGTCAACAGCGCGCTGAAGTGATCAAGTCTTGGAATCAAAATTCTTAAAGGTGCCCGAAGTTTAAAATAAAATACTGACAGTTCTGCATTCCTCGGGAATCCTCTGTTTTAGAAGTCGCGTCATAACACATTAACGTAATCGCTTGCAACAGAGGGCGAGTTCTGGGGCGCTGGGTTACCCCAGCACTTAGCGCCCTATTGCATAAGGGTGGAATGGTGGGAATAGCAGAAGAGGACTAGGACTAAGTGGGAGGAGAGTGTGGGTGAAAGACGCCTGATTAGTACGGGTATCAGAGGCTACGGGATGAAGGCAGGTGAATGGGTTTGGGAAGAAAAGATAGACCAACCATGATTGAATGGCGCAGTAGACTTCATGGGCCAAATAGACAATAGGTGCAGGAGAAGGCCATTCGGCCCTTCGAGCCAGCACCGCCATTCAATGTGATCATAGCTGGTCATGCCCAATCAGTACCCCGTTCCTGCCTTCTCCCCATATCCCCTGACTCCGCTATCTTTAAGAGCCCTATCTAGCTCTCTCTCCTCGTCTTCGTTCTAAATGGCTTACCATTTATTCTTAAACTGTAGCCCCTGGTTCTGGACTCCCCCAACATCTGGAACATGTTTCCTGCCTCTAGCATGTTCAAACCCTTAATAATCTTATATGTTTCAATAAGATCCCCTCTCACCCTTCTAAACTCCAGAGTATACATACCCAGTCGCTCCATTCTCTCAGCATATGACAGTCCCACCATCCCGGGAATTTACCTGGTGAACCTACACTGCACTCTCTCAATAGCAAGAATGTCCTTCCTCAAATTAGGGGACCAAAACTGCACACAATACTCCAGGTGTGGTCTCACTAGGGCCCTGTACAACTGCAGAAGGATCTCTTTCCTACTATACCCAACTCCTCTTGTTATAAAGGCCAACATTCCATTCGCTTTCTTCACTGCCTGCTGTACCTGCAAGCTTACTTTCATTGACTGATGAACAAGGAGCCCCAGATCCCATTGTACTTCCCCTTGACTCCATTTAGTTATCTGCCTTCCTCTTTTTGCTACCAAAGTGGATAACCTCACATTTATCCACATTAAAGTGCATCTGCCATGCATCTGCCCACTCACCCAACCTGTCCAAGTCACCCTGCATTCTCATAGCATCCACCTCACAGTTTACACTGCCATCCAGCTTTGTGTCATCTGCAAATTTGCTAATGCTACTTTGAATCCCTTCATCTAAATCATTGACATATATTGTAAATAGCTGTTTCCTGTTTGCCCACCAATTTTCTATCCATTTCAGCAGTGTACCCCCAATACTATGTGCCCTAATTCTTTCCACTATTCTCCTATGTGGGACCTTGTCAAATGCTTTCTGAAAGTCCAGGTAGGCTACATCCACTGGCTCTCCCTTGTCCATTTTCCTAGTTACATCCTCAAAAAATTCACCTTCGTAAATCCATGCTGACTCGGACCGATCCTGTTACTGCTATCCAAATGTGCCGCTATTTCATCTTTTATAATTGTCTCCAGCATCTTCCCCACCACTGATGTCAGGCTAACTGGTCTATAATTCCCTGTTTTCTCTCTCCCTCCTTTCTTAAAAAGTGGGATAACATTAGCTACCCTCCAATCCACAGGAACTGATCCTGAATCTATAGAACATTGGGAAATTATCTGCAATGCATCCACGATTTCTAGAGCCACTTCCTTAAGTACCCTGGGATGCAGACCATCAGTCCCTGGGGATTTATCAGCCTTCAATCCCATCAGTCTACCGAACACCATTTCCTGCCAAATGTGGATTTTCTTCAGTTCCTTCGTCACCCCAGATCCTCTGGCCACTAGTATATCAGGAAGTTTGTTTGTATCCTCCTTAGTGAAGACAGATCCAAAATACCTGTTCAACTCATCTGTCATTTCCTTGTTCCCCATAATAAAGTCACCAGTTTCTGGCTTCAAGGGTCCAACTTGGGTCTCAACTATTTGTTTCCTCTTCACATACTTAAAGAAGCTTTTACTATCATCCTTTATATTCTTAGCTCGCTTACCTTTGTACCTCATCTTTTCTCCCCGTATTGCCTTTTTAGTTATCTTCTGATAGTCTCCTTTAGCGTTCCTGCAGCTGGAATCCCAGATACTGTACACTAGGCTGGCAGAACTGTAATTTTCCCTGGGATACTTTATGCTCTCTTTCGGCCAAATGTTGCAGCTCCTGCATTTTCAATAAATTGAAAGTGATCCCCAAGCTTTCTGCTGGTAGTTTACATAACAGAAGCTTAGAATTTTTCTAACACATAACCAGTAAAAAAAACTCTCTCGACTTGGCTTGAAAACCCAAAAGATAAATATTTCATGAAATAAATAACTTCATACAGCTGAAAAAATCTTTACAAAATATGTTACCTGAAATGTCTCTTTGCCTAGCACTGTGTGCAAACAGCACAGAAAAGGTGATTGATAAACTGATGACAAAAGTACCATTACCTAAACTCTAGTTTGACTGCCGCTTTGCCTGACACTTTCTTGGTGTATCTTTGGTTGAGCCAGTATGGGAAGCTGGTCGGTGATTGGTCGCAACGCTTCCCGGAGACTTTGCCTGATTGGCCGCCAAGTGACTGGCGCATTGTGATTGGACGCAACCTCCTTAGAGACAGCGGTTGATTGGCCGTCAAATAATCGGGCACAAAATGAATGAAAAATAGGAAAACACAAAAAATCGGAATTCCGATTAAAATCGGAAGCCTGTAATTTATAGGGAAATTAAAGGAAAATGAAAAGCGGAGACTTGGCAGATTTGCTTCGAGATTTTATTGGGGGGGTTGCACGTAAGGTCACCGGGTCAAAGGGCTTGACGCACGGAGCCGCTCAATCCATCTGGAGGACATCGCAGCTTCCGGTATATGTTGTTAATACACGAAACCCATACTTTCCTACCGGTTAAAAAACGCCAAAATGGTGAATTTTTGCGCTGTAAATAATTGTAGAAGTCGGGTTAACCGTGAGAGACATGTACCCAACTTCAGAATTCCAAAAGTGAAGAGAAATGAAGGTAAAGAGAAGCGAGAGCTGAAGAGACAACAACAGCCAAAGTGCTTGGCGAACATTGACCGTGCAGATATCGACATTGAAAATATTGGGAATTATCGCGTTTGCTAGCCAGTGTGGGTGCGCTGGTGCTGCAGCAGCTTGGTGGAGCAGGTGAAGCCCTTGCCACACTGGGCGCAGGTGTAGGGTCGCTCGCCGGTGTGGGTGCGCTGGTGCTGCAGCAGGTAGTTGGAGCAGGTGAAGCCCTTGCCGCACTGGACGCAGGTGTAGGGACGCTCGCCGGTGTGGGTGCGCTGGTGGGACAGCAGCCTGGTGGAGCAGGTGAAGCCCTTGCCGCACTGGTCACAGATGAAGGGACGCTCGCCGGTGTGTGTACGCTGGTGCTGCAGCAGGTAGTTGGAGCGGGTGAAGCCCTTTCCGCACTGGGCGCAGGTATAGGGGCGCTCGCCGGTGTGGGTGCGCTGGTGCTCCAGCAGCTTGGTGGAGCAGGTGAAGCCCTTGCTGCACTGGGCGCAGGTGTAGGGGCGCTCGCCGGTGTGGGTGCGCTGGTGCTGCAGCAGGTAGTTGGAACAGGTGAAGCCTTTGCCGCACTGGGCGCAGGTGTAGGGCCGTTCGATGGTGTGGGTGCGCTGGTGCTGCAGCAGGTTGCTGGAGTTGGTAAAGCCCTTGCCGCACTGGGCGCAGGTGTAGGGCCGTTCGATGGTGTGGGTGCGCTGGTGCTGCAGCAGGTTGCTGGAGTTGGTGAAGCCCTTGCCGCACTGGGCGCAGGTGTAAGGACGCTCGCCAGTGTGAGTGTGCTGGTGCTGCAGCAGCTTGGTGGAGCGGGTGAAGCCCTTGCCACACTGGGCGCAGGTGAAGGGGCGATCGCCAGTGTGGGTGCGCTGGTGCACCAGCAACTTGATGGGGCAGGTGAAGCCCTTGCCACAGTCGCTGCAGGTGTTGGGGTGCTCCCCGGTGTGCAGGCGCCTGTGCGTCTTTAGGTGCGTAGACGACTTGAATACTTTGCCGCAGTCGGAGCAGGTGAAAGGCCGCTCACTGCTATGCACCCGCCGGTGCTTCTGCAGCCCCGACAACTGGGAAAAGCTCTTGCCGCAGGTGGAGCAGCCAAAGGGCCTCTCGCCGGAGTGCACGCGGTTGTGCCGCAGCAGGTGGCTATAGCGGCTGAAGTTCTTGCCGCACTCTGAGCAGTCGAAGGGGCGTTCTCCCGTGTGCACCCGCTGGTGGGTCTCCAGCTCGCACGGGTACTGCCAGGCCTTGCCACACACGTCGCACTCATAAGGCTTCTCCATTGTTCCCCGTCATGTGGTCCTCTGCCGAAGCTCAGCCCCTAGAAGCTCAGTCCGCATACCGAGCAGATGGGGGGGGGGGGGGGGGGGCTCACCGGCACCCTGGCCGCCCACGTCCCTGTCTCTCCGTCCACAGCAACAACTCCTAAATCGTGCAGGAGGGGAACACAGAGGGTCAACAAGCTGGCAAACAGGAAATAACTAACGCATGAACATTACTAGTGCTTGAAGGGGGGGGGGGGAGGGGCAGGGGGTGATGGGAGGGATGGAGGAGGGGGGGGGGGAGAGATGAGCAGGTGAGGGGGGGTGATCCCCCCCTCCCTCCCGTCCTTCCCCCCTCTTTACCGGGTGCCCAAATATCAGGAGTGTGGGGATAAAATGAAGCCAAAACCTTCAGATAGTCGAATAGGGGCTGCAACCTAAGGGGTGGGAATTAATAAGCTTTGGCTTCTTCCTGCTCCTTTTCGGACACATATGATTTCATTTATTTATAGATATTGTGTATGACACTTTATAAATAATTTTGTTTTGTTTTTTGTATGCTGTTTCACACTTGCTTTTTATTCTTTTATTCTGTTCGAAATAAATAATAAAAATAACATAACATAAAATAAAACCTCTGGGAGGACCAGCGGCGCTGCACCGAGCCCTTCGACAAACAGGGGTCGCTGCAGACAGAGAAACAAAGACGGCTCCTCGGGTCAGCGGCTGCAGGATCGCCCTCGGGAAGCGAGGAGGGAGGAGGGGGGGAGGGGAAAGGACTCGGGGCCGGGCGGCGGCGGCGGCGGCTGTTCCCACCTGAGCTTCCTCGTACCGTCGGCCGCGGCGACGCATCAGAGCTGCACTACGTCCTCACGTGACCGGCCACCAGGTCCCGCCCCCTCCCTCAACCCCCCCCCCCCACTGACGGACAGCGTCAGCGGCCAATGGGAGCAGGTTCCGTCTCCCTCGGCCCGACGTCACAAACGACCAGGTACCGCCCCCTTCCTTACGTCCGGCCAATCGGAGCCGCTTCACCGCCCCCGCCGCAGGGGACCGCGTCCTATAGGTCGAGCCTTAGCCCCACCCCGCTGACAGACAGCGCCCTTCGCCAATCGGAGCCAGCCGTCCCGCCCTACCAACGGTTGCCAGGGCATGTCCGGCCCCCGCCCCCGCGGCTCCTACACCACGTGTGGGGACAAAACCTGAGACAAAAAAGGGAGGGGGAAGACTACAAAATGCTGCAGTAACTCAGCGGGACGGGCAGCGTCTCTGGAGAGAAGGAATGGGCGACGTCTCGAGGTTGAGACCCTTCCTCAGACTGAGAGTTGCAGGAGAGATATGGAGTGAAAAGCTTTTACATAGAAACAAAGACAATGGGTGCAGGAGTATGCCATTCGGCCAGCACCGGCATTTTTTGGTCTATCTTTTCCTCCCAACCCCATTCTCCTGCCTTCACATCGTAACCCCTGACACCCGTACTAATCAGGCGTCTTTCACCCACACTCTCCTCCCACTTCGTCCCAGTCCCCTTCTGCTATTCCCACCATTCCACCCTTATATCCTAAGTGCCCTCTGTTGCAGGCGATTATGTTAATGTGTTATGACGCGACTTCTAAAGCACAGGTTTCCCGAAGAATGCAAGTGGTGCAGAACTATCAGTATTTTATTTTAAACTTCAGGCACCTTTAAGAATTTTGATTCCAAGACTTGATCACTTCTGCGCGCTGTTGATAGAAACATAGAAAATAGGTGCAGGAGTAGGTCATTCGGCCCTTCGAGCCTGCACCGCCATTCAATATAATCATGTTGATACTCTACATAACAACACGGACTGGCTGTTGTCCATTGGGGAACGTTGAGCCCGTGATATCAGATCCTGTGCATGGCGCATTTTCTACCCAGAAACCTCCGCGCCCCAGAACTCGCCCTATGTTGCAGCCGATACCAAGCGCGCAGGCGCAGAGAGACCGGAAGTGTTGCTGCCAAGACGCGCATGCGGTCCGCGGACAAAAGACTCCGGAGTATCGGTGGCGGGTAGGAGCGGGGATCCGGGCGCGGGATCAGTCAACACCGAGGCCCGGCCTGAGGAGCGGCCCCCGGCTGCGGGGAGAATCGGTGCGGTCCCCGGCGGCGTGAGCGCATCGAATGCACGGATTGAGCGGTGAGAGGAAGGATCCCGACCCGGACCGCGACCCGCGCACCTTCCCCACACCCGCTGAGCTACTCGTGTCGGATGGAACCGCAGATGCTGGTTCACACCGGGTATAGACACAAAATGCTGGAGTAGATGAGCGGGACCGGCGGCTTCTCTGGAGTGAAGATCTGCCCTCAGTTGACAAAGGGAAGGAAGCAACTGACAATGTTGTCAAAATTGTGTTATAGTGGGGTTGCACGTAAGGTCACCGGGTCAAAGGGCTCGCCGCACGGAGCCGCTCAATCCATCTGGAGGACATCGCAGCTTCCGGTACATAATAATAATAATAATAATAATAATACATTTTATTTATGGGCGCCTTTCAAGAGTCTCAAGGACACCTTACAAAAATTTAGCATGTAGAGGAAAAACATGTAAGGGGAATGAAATAAATAGTAGAGACATGACTAGTACACAAAGTAAAGACAGAATTCAATACAAAACACAGTATGAGGCAATTAATGCACAGATGAAAAGGGACGGGGACGTGGGGCTAAGGATAGGCAGAGGTGAAGAGATGGGTCTTGAGGCGGGACTGGAAGATGGTGAGGGACACGGAATTGCGGATCAGTTGGGGGAGGGAGTTCCAGAGCCTGGGAGCTGCCCTGGAGAAGGCTCTGTCCCCAAAACTGCGGAGGTTGGACTTGTGGATGGAGAGGAGACCGGCTGATGTGGATCTGAGGGACCGTGAGGGTTGGTAGGGGGAGAGGAGGTCAATGAGATATGGGGGGGCCAGATGGTGGAGGGCTTTGTAGGTGAGGATCAGGATTTTGTAGGTGATCCGGTGGGAGATGGGAAGCCAGTGAAGTTGTTTGAGGTACATGTTGTTAATACACGAAACGCGTACTTTCCTACCGGTTAATAACCGCCAAAATGGTGAATTTTTGCGCTGAAAATTTTTTTGTGGGAGTTGGGGTAAGTGTGAGAGACATGTACCCAACTTTAGAATTCCAAACGTGAAGCGAAATGAAGGTAAAGAGAAGCGAGAACTGAAGGGACTACAGCAGCTAAAGTGCTTGGTGAACATTGAAAATATTGGGATGCTAAAGGAATCAGGAAAAAACACAAATAATGCCTTAGTTGATGAAACGGCCAATGTTGGCCAAGCACTCCGTCTGTTGTTGTCCCTTCAGCTCTCGCTTCTATCTACCGCCATTTCTCCTCACTTTTGGAATTCTGAAGTAGGCTAAATGTCTCACACGCTTATCCCGATTTCCATAATTATTTACAGCGCAAAAATTGACAATTTCAGCGGGTTTTAACGGGCCTGCTACGCTGGAAACAATGGTAAGTGCCTACCTGCAGTACATCGCGTGTAATCCATTTGGTGTAGCGTAGCAACAGTACGGGTCGTGACCCGACTGCCATGAAACCTCCCTATTGCTTGTTTTGGGGGTATTTGAGATAATGCTCTACACCAGTGGCTCCCAACCTTTTTTAGTTCGTGGCCCCCTTGGCCTCTTTAATTTTTCTGTGCCCCACCCCCCCCCCGACATTATTAGCGGGAAAAAGTAGCCCCCTTCATTGAACCTGTGGCTCCCTAAATCCTCAAATTTTTCTGTGGCCCCCCTGAAATTTGCCCCAGGTTGGGAATCACTGCTCTACACAATGGTGGGCAAAATAAGTCTTCTCTGAGTACAATTTGAAAAATATTTATACCAGAGAAGTAAGAAATTCCATCCCAGAGAGCTGAAAGAAAAACACGTTTTCCTCATTTACAAGAAAACGCCTTTCTGTCAGTTGCTTCCTCTTGTCAAAGTAGGGCAGCAATATGTGTGATATTTCAGGTCCAGACCCTTGAGTCTGAAGAAGGGTCTCGACCGGAAAAGTCACCTATTCCTTCTCCAGAGATGGTGCTAGTCCCACTGAGATGCTCCAGCATTTTGTATCTATTCATTATTTTAATTTCAAAATAGGCTTTATTCGAGAAATAAATATATATATACTACTAGACTAAGTGGGACCCGTTGGGTCCCAGCATCACACAGGAGGGCTGGTCACCAACGCAATATTCCACCTCTCCACCAATTCCAATACTGCCCACCAGTGGGTGGGGGCTGTCTGTTGCGCTAGTATGGGTGTTGCGGGCCGAAGGTACTGGTTTCCAGAGGGCTAGTATAGACATTGTGGGCCGTATGGATGCTTGGGCAGGCATCCAACTGTTGCAACGATTTTAAAAGCCAAGGCGAGGCAAACAATTGGGCTGCAGACACCCGACAACCAAAATTCATTTTGTGAACACAAACTTGCTAAAAAGGGGAGGCAAACAATTGGGCTGCAGATACCCGACAACCAAAATTCATTTTGTGAACACAAACTTGTTTAAAAAAAAAGGAGAGACTGAGTGAGGCACGACACTTCCTGGTTTTATAGTCCCTCCCCCTGCCGCCAGCGGGGGCAGCAGAGAGAATGGGGAATTTTGTAAAAACATTAATATCTCTCTCATTTTTCATCGACGGAAAAAATCCTGCGCATTCATATGGCGGAGGGGGGCTCTGAGCGAGGTGGCCAAAAATGACGGCCGTAGGTGGCGGCGTTCTCTCGGAAATCGCAGCACAGTCGGCCAAAAGCGGTCAAGATCAGAGATTTAGTAATATAAGATACATGATCTTTACAAAACTCCACCCAACATTCTCGGAGGCTATACATACATTCAATACTGTTTATACAAATTACACCATTTTTACCCCACTCATCATTATAATCAGGCTGACCACAGTGCAGAGGAACAGGAGTGAAGGAATAACATTCAGTGCAAGATAAAGTCTGTTTAAAGCTAGTCTGAGGGTCCTCTACCTATGGCGTTCAATGGCATTGCCATCGTCAATGTTCATCACCATCAATCCCCTGGGGGTGGGTCAGCCGTGACTAGAATGTCCGCTGGACCAGCCATGGAAACACCGTGTTTTGCTCATAGTGGGGATGTGGGACTTGCCCAACGGGTGAGGAATGAAAATCTGGGCCAAATCACGGGTGGAGGAGTGGCAGAAATGGCCCACTCTAGTGAAGACAGAAAGGAAGTCGGCGAACTTGATGTTGAGCCCAGACAGAAGGTGAGGGCTTGTTACCCCAGCTTACTCTCAGCTTCTCTGTCACAGTGTGACGTCGTATTTCACCGTAGGGACAAAAATTACCTTGCCTGAAACACGGGCCTGAAGAAGGGTCTCGACCCGAAATGTCGCCTATTCCTTCTCTCCGTAGATGCTGCCTCACCCGCTGAGTGTCTCCAGCATTTTATTGTCTACTTTAGATTTTTCCAGCATCTGCAGTTCCTTTTTAAACACGGGTCTTTACCTGTTAATTTATTATAAACTCTTTTTCCAGGGCAGAACAAGCAGAGGATTGATGTTCAGGAATCTCAAACTCATCCATTTCACCAGCACCTGAGCGTGTGGGAGGATTCACTGCGTCAGTTGATCTGACGAGAGTTCGCAGCATGGATGAATTACTCACCAGCTCTGAGTGTGGGCAGGGATTCACTCAATCTCCACACCTGGTGACCCAGCAGCAAGTTCACGCTGTGGAGAAACCGTTTGCCTGTCCCCATTGTGGGAAGGGATTCACTCGAGCGAGCCAGCTTAAGGGACACCAGCAGATTCACACCGGGGGGAGGCCGTTTACCTGCTCCGAGTGTGGAAAGGGATTCACGCGTTCTCACGCACTGAGGATTCACAAGCAAGTTCACCACGGGGAGAAAGCATTTACCTGTCCCCATTGTGGGAAAGAATTCACGCAATCAGGACAACTGAAGAAGCACCAGCAGATTCACACGGGAGAGAGGCCGTTCACCTGCTCCGAGTGTGGGAAGGGATTCATTGTATTATCTCGTCTGGAGATGCACCAGAGAATTCACACTGGGGAGAGGCCGTTCACCTGCTCCGTGTGTGGGAAGGGATTCATTTGTTCATCTGCGTTACTGAGACACCAGATAATTCACACGGGGGAGAGGCCGTTCACCTGCTCCGATTGTGGGAAGGGATTCATTTGTTTGTTTGCATTACGGAGACACCAGCGAACCCACACTGGAGAGAAACCATTCACCTGCACCGATTGTGGGAAGGGATTCTCGTGTTCTAAATCACTGAGGATTCACAAGGATGTTCACGTCGGGGAGAAGCCATTCACCTGTCCAGATTGTGGGAAGAAATTCACTCAATCGTGCCTGCTGAAGAAGCACCAGCTTGTGCACACCGGGCCGAAGCCGTTCGTCTGCTCAGAGTGTGGGAAGGGGTTCATTGGTTCATCTAGATTGTTGATACACCTGCGAACGCACACCGGGGAGAAGCCCTTCATCTGCTCCGAGTGTGGGGAGGGATTCAATGCACCATCTCAGCTGCAGATACACCAGAGAACTCACACCGGGGAGAGGCCGTTCATCTGTTCCGAGTGTGGGAAAGGTTTAATTTCTTCATCTGCGTTGCAAATGCACCGGAGAACTCACGGCAGGGAGAGGCCCTTCGTCTGCTCCGAGTGTGGGAAGGGATTCAGACATTCTTCTGACCTGAGGAAACACCAGCAAGTTCACGCCGTGAGAAAACCGTTTCCCTGTCCCGACTGTGAGAAGGGATTCACTCAGCCGTGCCGACTGAAGGAGCACCAGCGAATTCACACGGGGGAGAGGCCGTTCACCTGCTCCGAGTGTGGGAAGGGGTTCATTGGATCATCTCATCTGCAGAAACATCTGAGAATTCACACCGGGGAGAGGCCGTTCACCTGCTCCGAGTGTGGGAAGGGATTCACTCAGTCAGACAACCTGAAGGCACACCAGCTTATTCACACCGGGGAGAAGCCGTTCACCTGCTCCAGGTGTGGGAAGGGATTCGCCCAATCTTCTCACCTGAAGAGACACCAGCGAGTTCATGCTGTGAAGAAATCAGTTTCTTCTCCCAACTGTGGGTAGGTTTTCACTGGTAAATCGAACCTACCAGAGAATGTATACTGGGGGAGAGGGCATTCACCTGTTTAGTGCGAGATGTTGGGACTCACTTGAATATTTGAGCTATCGGTAAACCAGCTTGTTCACGCTGGGGCAGGGTGTCAAATATTTTTGGCTGGGCTTTGGAGTCGATATCCAAAACACCCAACACCAACTCCTTGATTTCTTGCGTCTCCGACTCCGACTCCTAGGTATAATAAATCTAAATCTGCTGTGATGACATTACATAAGATGGCATTTTAATAGACAATAGACAATAGGTGCAGGAGTAGGCCATTCGGCCCTTCGAGCCAGCACCGCCATTCAATGTGATCGTGGCTGATCATCCCCAATCCTGCCTTCTCCCCATATCCCCTGACTCCGCTATTTTTAAGAGCCCTATCTAGCCCTCTCTTGAAAGCATCCAGAGAACCAACCTCCACCGCCCTCTGAGGCAGAGAATTCCACAGACTCACCACTCTGTGAGAAAAAGTGTTTCCTCGTCTCCGTTCTAAATGGCTTACTCCTTATTCTTAAACTGTGGGCCCTGGTTCTGGACTCCCCCAACATCGGGAACATGTTTCCTGCCTCTAGCGTGTCCAAACCCTTAACAATCTTATATGTTTCAATGAGATACCCTCTCATCCTTCTAAACTCCAGAGTGTACAAGCCCAGCTGCTCCATTCTCTCAGCATATGACAGTCCCGCCATCCTGGGAATTAACCTTGTAAATCTACGCTGCACTCCCTCAATAGCAAGTATGTCCTTCCTCAAATTAGGGGACTAAATCTGTCCAATACTCCAGGTGTGGTCTCACTAGGGCTCTGTACAACTGCAGAAGGACCTCTTTGCTCCTATATTCGATTCCTCTTGTTATAAAGGCCAACATGCCATTCGCTTTCTGCACTGCCTGCTGTACCTGCATGCATACTTTCATGGACTGATGTACAAGGACCCCCAGATCCCGTTGTACTTCTCCTTTTCCCAAGGCAAATTCATTGTATGTGATTACTTTGCCAATAAAGTTATAGGGAGGTTGCACGGCAGTCGGGTCACAACCCGTGACTCTACTGTTGCTACACTACGCCAACTGGAGTACACGCGATGAACCACAGGTAAGCACTGACTATTGTTTCCAGCGTAGCGGGCCCGTTAAAACCCGCCGAAATGGTCAATTATTGCGCTGTAAAATGTTAAAAGTTTATAGCCAGATTTATCACTTCTGAAACTTTTTAGATACCAAATGAATAAAGAAAAAATATACATAATGCCTTACTGTTGATGAAATGCAGTGAGCAAATGTGATAATTCCCAATATTTTTAATCTTGATATATGCACGGCCAATGTTCGCCAAGCCTTTGTTGTTGTCCCTTCAGCTCTCACTTCTCTTTACCTTCATTTTTCTTCACTTTTGGAATTCTGAAGTTGGGTAGATGTCTCTCACGGTTACCCCGACTTCCATAATTTTTTACAGAGCAAATATTCACCATTTTGGCGGTTTTTAACAGGTAGGAAAGTACGTGTTTCGTGTATTAACAACATATACAGGAAGCTGCGATGTCCTCCAGATGGATTGAGCGGCTCCGTGCGTCAAGCCCTTTGACCCGGTGACCTTACGTGCAACCCCCCTATAAAATCTCGAAGCAAATCTGCCAAGTCTCAGCTTTTCATTTTCCTTTAATTTCCTTATAAATTACAGGCTTGATATTCTTCCGATTTAAATCGGAATTCCGATTTTTTTTGTTTTCCTATTTTTCACTTTTTTTATGCCCGATTATTTGCCCCCATATAAAATCTCGAATTATAGCCGCTGAATGCAGGTTACTTCCATCATAATCATTGACTTCCATGGCGCCCTTTTTACCCAGAAACCTTCGCGCCCCAGAACTCACCCTATGCTGCAGGCGCGGAGAGCCCCGGAAGTGGGTGGGGCCAGGTCGCGCATGCGGTCCGCGGACAAAATACTCCGGAGGATCGGCGGCGGGTAGGAGCGGGGATCCGGGCGCGGGATCAGTCAACACCGAGGCCCGGCCTGAGGAGCGGCCCCCGGCTGCGGGGAGAATCGGTGCGGTCCCCGGCGGCGTGAGCGCATCGAATGCACGGATTGACCGGTGAGAGGAAGGGTCCCGACCCGGACAGATCTTGTGTTTAAGAAGGAACTGCAGATGCTGGAAAATCGAAGGTACACAACAATGCTGGAGAAACTCAGCGGGTGCAGCAGCATCTATGGAGCGAAGGAAATAGGCAACGTTTCGGGCCGAAACCCTTCTTCAGACTGATAGGGGGTGGCGGGGAGAAGGAAGGAGGAGGAGGAGGAGGAGAAGGAAGGAGGAGGAGGAGCCCGCGGGCTGAGGAAGGGGAGGAGACAGCAAGGGCTAACAAAATTGGGAGAATTCAATGTTTATGCCCCCAGGATGCAGACTCCCCAAGCGGAATATGAGGTGCTGTTCCTCCAATTTCCGGTGTTGCTCACTCTGGCCATGGAGGAGACCCAGGACAGAGAGGTCGGATGGGGAATGGGAGGGGGAGTTGAAGTGCTGAGCCACCGGGAGGTCAGGTAGGTTAATGCGGACTGAGCGGAGGTGTTCGGCGAAACGATCGCCAAGCCTGCGCTTAGACTCACCGATGTAGATCAGCTGTCATCTAGAGCAGCGGATGCAATAGATGAGGTTGGAGGAGATGCAGGTGAACCTCTGTCGCACCTGGAACGACTGCTTGGGTCCTTGAATGGAGTCGAGGGGGCAGGTAAAGGGATAAGAGTTGCATTTCCTGCGGTTGCAGGGGAAAGTGCCCGGGGAGGGGATGATACGGGAGGGAAGGGAAGAATTGACAAGGGTGTTACGGAGGGAGCGGTCTTTGCGGAAGGCAGACATGGGGGGAGATGAGAAGATGTGGCGAGTGGTGGGGTCACATTGGAGGTGCCGAAACTGACGGAGGATTACTTGTTGTATGTGACGGCTGGTGGGGTGAAAGGTGAGGACTAGGGGGACTCTGCCCTTGTTGCGAGTGGGGGAATGGGGAGAGAGAGCAGTGTTGTGGGGTATGGAAGAGACCCTGATGCGATCCTCATCTATGGTGGAGGAGGGGAATCCCCCCCGTTCCCTGAAGAATGAGGACATTTCAGATGCCCTGGTGTGGAACGCATCATCCTGGGAGCAGATGCTGCGTAGACAGAGGAATTGGGAGTAGGGGATGGAGTCCTTACAGGAAGCAGGGTTGGAAGAAGTGTAGTCCAGATAGCCGTGGGAGTCAGTAGGTTTATAGTGGATGTCGGTCAGAAGTCTATCACCTGCGATGGAGATAGTGAGGTCAAGGAATGGTAGGGAAGTGTCGGAAATGGTCCAGGTGTATTTGAGTGGATGAATCTTGAATGGATGAACAGATCTTTACCTGTTAATTTATGGTCAACTCTTTTTACAGGGTAGAAGAAGCAGAGGATTGATGTCGAAAAACCTTAGTGTCGGGGTGCTGATCAACTTGGACTTCAGACAGTCGAACGCCTGCTGGTGTTGCGGGAACCAGGACCAAGCGGTCTCATTTCTGGTCAGTTGCCGCAGGGACGAGCTCAGCTCGCTGAGATTGGGTATAAACTTCCCTAGGTAGTTCACCATACCCAGGAATCGTTGCAGACCGAGCACGTCGGTGGGAGCCGGCATCTCGGTGTTTGCGGCAGCCTTCAATGGGTCGGGCTTTAGTCCGTCCGAAGTGAAGACATGCCCGACGTACGTGACTTCCGAGACCCCGAACCTGCACTTTTTAGAGTTCAGCTTCAGGTTGATCCGCCGAGCCCGATCCAGGACGCGGCGGAGGTTCGTGTCGTGCTCGGCACCGTCCTTTCCATAAACCAGGATGTCATCCACGATGATGGCGCACGGCAGGCCGGAGAACAACTGTTCCATCGCCCTCTGAAACATCTCGCTTGCAGAATTGATGCCGAATGGCATTCGTAGAAACTTAAATCTGCCAAACGGTGTCGAGAACGTCGTCAGGTCGGAGGAGCCCTTGTCCAGTGGTATTTGCCAAAAGGAACTATTCGCATCGAGTACTGAGAAAACAGTGGCCTGTCCGACTTGGGCTGCAACGTCCTCCACGGTCCTCATGGGATAGTGGGTCGCCTGATTGTGAGGTTTAAATCCTTCGGGTTGATGCACACCCGTATTTCGTTTCTGTCCTTTTTCAGGGTGGCAACCATGGTGGAGACCCACTCGGTGGGCTCGCTGACCGCCTCCAGCACTCCCATGGCGACCATAAGGATAAGGGGGAAATCCTTTAAAACCGAGATGAGAAGAACTTTTTTCACACAGAGAGTGGTGAATCTCTGGAACTCCCTGCCACAGAGGGTAGTCGAGGCCAGTTCATTGGCTATATTTAAGAGGGAGTTAGATGTGGCCCTTGTGGCTAAGGGGATCAGAGGGTATGGAGAGAAGGCAGGTACGGGATACTGAGTTGGATGATCAGCCATGATCATATTGAATGGCGGTGCAGGCTCGAAGGGCCGAATGGCCTACTCCTGCACCTAATTTCTATGTTTCTATGTCGTTCAACATCGACTCAACTTTGTCTTTCATGGCGTGGGACACTATGCGGTGCGCGGATCACAGGCCCCACCTTCGGGTCAATGGCAATTTTGTAGGCGATGGGCAGCTTGCCCAGCTCATCGTTAAACAGGTCGGGGTATTCCGATATCGGATCCAGCGAAATCAGCACTTAGTGGACCGTTCGGTCGAACGACACCAGTCCCAGGTCCTGGCATGCCTGGTTTCCCAACAGAGTCACACAGTCAGAGTTCAGGACATAGAACGTAAGGGCCCGCGATGTTTTTTTCAGCACGCAATTGAAGGTGGCCTTTCCCATCGGTCTCAGCACCTCGCCCCCGTAAGCATGCAGAGTGGACCGGTCTGCAGTTAGGAGCTCATTGTTTCTAATCTTCTTGGACAGGCTTGTTGACATTACGTTGACCTTGGCACCCGTGTCGAGCTTAGCATGGAAACTGCAATTGTTGACATTAACCAGGGCAGTCGGATCGGGTAGTCGGCCAGGTGCGTGGAGGAGTGAGAACACACTCGCCTCCCCTTGAGAATTAATTGGATCAGAATCGTGGGCCGTGTCGAGCGAGGACTGGGAACCTTACTGGTTATCAATTTGCATCAGCATGTTTAAGTTGGGTCTAGAAGCTTGTGGAACTCTCCCACGGGAGCGGCAAGCTGCAGAGAAATGATTTGGCTTCTTACAAAAGTTGCAGGTTTTGCCGTAAGCTGGGCACGGCGACTGCTTTTGATGCACGTTGTTGCAATTGGGGCACTTTCTGGGGGGTACCCCGCCGGGACCGTAGCTGGCCCGTGGCACAAATTTTGTGTTATTCATCCGAGGACGCGGTCTGTTAAACCCGGTCAGATTGATCGATTTTGTTTCCGACTCCCGCTGACCGATCTGCGGGTCAACGACCTCAGCCATTCTCAAAGTCAGATCTGGTTTCCCGAGGAGCTCCGATCTTAACCTCTGATCGAGCATCCCCGTCACTAAAATGTCCCTGGTAAGCTGGTCTGCCATTGCACCAAAACGGCACCTCTGGGCTAGGTAGCGCAGGTCAGCAATGAAACGTTCAACAGGTTCCTCCGGCAGCTGCTGTCTGGTGAAAAAATGCGCCCTCTCTAAAATACGGTTCGAGGGCAGGTCGCAAATCTCCCTGAACTTGCGCAGCAGACATACCGGGTCGTCAGCAGTCTCTAGAGGTATCTGTACCTGATCATCGGGACCCAGGACCGCTGGGTCGTAGGTGAAGGTTCTTGCTCTCCTCATGGCATCGGGGCCGGCAAGGTTGAGAAGTAGAGAGGCTTTAACCGCATCGGGCTCGTTCCGATGTGTGATGTCGATGTAGAGGCTGAAGTCCAACTCGAAGGTAGCCCAACGCTCTGCGATGTCAGAATCAAAGATGAGGGGCGCGGGCTTTCGGCACGAGGATGCCACGGTCAGTGAAGGCAAAACACAGAGAAAGAAATAAAACTCAGAAAAAAGAAATAAAACCCGGGAAACAGGAGACGCGAGTCTTTTCTGACTGACACCATATAAATGAGTGATCAAACACGCTTGTACTTTACACTAGTCTTTAATGAGAACACAGGGTTAAACACACATCAGCAGTCACTGTCTCCAGTCTGCTACTGTACTGCGCAGAAGGAGAAGAAGGCGTTATTATAATTGGTAACTAAGGCGTGGTTAGTGGTACTGACGTAGCTATATTATTGGTTGCATGCATAAACCATCTACACTTGACATTTTAGTATTGGTTGTGAGACTGTGTGTGAGTCTGTGTGAGGGAGTCTGTCTGTGTGTGTGTATATGTGTGTGTGAGAGAGTGTCTGTTTATATGTGTGTGTGAGAGTCTGTGTGTGTGTGTGTGTGTGTGTATGAGAGTGTGTATGTGTGTGTGAGAGCCTGTGTGTGTGTGAGTGTCTGTAAGGTGGAGGGTGTGTGTGTGATCAGCTGGTACAAATAATTTGTACAAAATAGTACAAATAATATAGTCTTTCGTGGTTCAGAGCTTATTCGTTATGTTTAATAGCCTGATGGCTGTCAGGAAGAGGCTGTGCCTCAATGTGAATGTTACAGTTTTCAGTTTACAAAAGTCGGACTTGACTCCAGAAATCGGGCATGTCAGTCAGTCCAGAGGCCATGAGTAAGTGAGTCAGCCAGTCCAGAGACCATGAGTTAGTCCCAAGGCAGTGAGTCCAGAGGCCATAAGTGGGTCACTCACTGCCGCCCCTCCCCCCACTGGCACCCCCCCCTCAAGACGCTGCCCTCCGCCTGGCTATAGGATGCCCCCCCCCTCCTGAAGCCGCCCCCATCCCCTGCTGCAGGACACCCCCTCCCTCATTAGCCCACGAGAGCCCCAGCCAGAAACCGTCCCCCTCCCTCGGCTGCAGGACATTTGCCATACCGAGGTGGAAGATTGCAACCTTCACGTGGTCCGCCCTGTTTCGACTAATGCAATCAACTCGACATGCACAAACAGAAGAGCAAATAGAACCAGTTATCCTACAACTTTAGGCTGTGCACGCCACACGAAAGAAGAAGCCACCCCGACAGCCCTTGCCTCGAAAAACATTTTTGCACAAATTCTTCAGTGAGTCCAGAGGATTGAGAATTACAACAAATTACAACTGCTCAATCTCTCTATATTAAAATTGTCTTTTTTTATCAACAGCAAATATCCATCAAGAGGCAGTAGCAGCAGAACACAACAAGAGACACAACAAGAAATAACTTAATAATTCTCATCTTTAACATTTGATTTGTTCTTGTATTTTAAGAGTAATTCACAATTTTAAGTATAATAAATCCTTTTTCCACTTTTCATGCCTGCATGTTCTTCATCACAATGGGAACCTAATAGGCAGGAATGGCTGCTCTGTGGGAGAGCTGCTGAGAGTGCATGGGGGGAGGTTGTGGGGAGATGGACTGAATGTGTGGGGGGGAGGGGAATGGCAAGGAGCAGTGGGGGGGATGAAGGGAGGAGGGGTGACTGAATGAACTGCCAGCGTACCGGGCGTGAGTGACTGAACTGCCAGCCCACCAGCCGTGAGTGACTGCACTGCCAGCCCACTAGCCATGAGTAAGTGAATTGCCAGTTCACCAGCTGTAAGTGACTGAACTGCGAGCCCAGCAGCCGTGAGTGGCTGCACTGCCAGCCCACCAGCACTGAGTAAGTGAACTGCCAGCCCACCAGCTGCAAGTGACTGAACTGCCAGCCCACCAGCCGTGAGTGACTGCACTGCCAGCCATCCAGCCATGACTCACTGAACTGCCAGCCCAATAATCCATTTAGTCCACCCTCTCCCCCTTCTCTCTCACAGAGTCTGTCACCTGTTTTGGGCACAATTTCTGGCAGTTTCTCAGCTGCCAGCCTGCCAGGTCTGAGTGACTGTACTGTCAGGCCTCAGTGACTGAGTTGCCAGCCCAATAATCCATTCGGCCCACAGTCCATACTAGCCCTCTTGAAACCAGCCCCTTCGGCCCACAACACCCATAATAGCACAACAGAAAGCCCACCCCCATTGGCCAGCAATTTTGGAATTGGTGGAGAGGTGGATTATTGCGTTGGGTGACCAGCCCTCCTGTGTGATGCTGGGACCTAACGGGTCCCACTTAGTCTAGTATGTTATAAATACAGGTAGATACATGATTTTGGTCACAAAATGAAACGAAAAAGCACCGCGGCCCATGGTCTACAAATAAATGAGTTCTGTTGAGAACCCCTTGTCTTCGCATGCAATGTAGGCCACTCGGCCCATCTGGTCACTCACTGCCAGTCTTTCTCTTGTGTTTAATTCTCTGGAATGTTCTTGTATTTCTTCCTCCTCTGTTTTGAAACATAGAAAATAGGTGTAGGAGTAGACCATTCAGCCCTTCGAGCCGGCACCGCCATTCAATATTATCATGGCTGATCATCCAACTCACTATCCTGTACCAGCTTTCTCTCCATACCCCCTGATCGCTTTAGCCACAAGGGCCACATCTAACTCCCTCTTATATATAGCCAATGAACTGGCCTCAAGTACCTTCTGTGCAGAGAATTCCAGAGATTCACCACTCTCTGTGCATAAAATGTTTTCTCATCTCGGTCCTAAAAGATTTCCCCCTTATCCTTAAACTGTGACCCCTTGTTCTGACTTCCCCAACATCGGGAACAATATTCCTGCATCTAGCCTGTCCAGCCCCGTAAAATTTTTGTAAGTTTCTATAAGATCCCCCTTCAATCTTCTAAAATCTCTGGGGAGGGAGGGAGGGTGAAACCTGCCATTGGTCCATGCGTAACATCGTTGGAATATCCGCCGTGTTACATTGATTGCAGACTCTCCGCATACAAGAACAAAGTGGCTGTTGTCCATTGGGGAACGTTGATCCCGTGATTTCAGATCATGTCCATGGCGCCCGCTTTACCCAGAAACCATCGCGCAAAGGAACTCGCCCTATGTTGCAGACGATACCAAGCGCGCAGCCGCAGAGAGCCCGGAAGTGGTGGGGCCAAGGCGCGCATGCGGTCCGTGGACAAGACTCCGGAGGATCGGCGGCGGCGGCGGGTAGGAGCGGGGATCCGGGCGCGGGATCAGTCAACACCGAGGCCCGGCCTGAGGAGCGGCCCCCGGCTGCGGGGAGAATCGGTGCGGTCCCCGGCGGCGTGAGCGCATCGAATGCACGGATTGAGCGATGAGAGGAAGGGTCCCGACCCGGACAGATCTTTACCTGTTAATTTATGGTCAACTCTTTTTACAGGGTAGAAGAAGCAGAGGATTGATGTTCAGGAATCTCTAACTCGCTTATTTCACCGGCGCCTGAACGTGTGGGAGGATTCACTGCGTCAGCTGATCCGCCCGGACGCCAGACAGGTCACAGCATGGAGACATTACTGGCCAGCTCTGAGTGTGGGCAGGGATTAAACCAATCTACCCACCTGTTGACCGGACAGCAAGTTCACACTGTGGAGAAACCGTTAACCTGTCCCGATTGTGGGATGGGATTCACTCAATTGTCCCAACTGAATAGGCACCAGCGTATTCACACAGGGGAGAGGCCGTTCACTTGCTCTGAATGTGGGAAGGCATTTACTCGTTCGTCTGACTTAGTGAGACACCAGCGAATTCACACGGGGGAGAAGCCGTTTGCCTGCTCTGAGTGTGGGAAGAGATTCATTGAATCATTTGAGTTGCAGAGACACCAGACAATTCACACTGGGGAGAGGCCGTTCACCTGCTCTGAATGTGGGAAGGGATTTTCTCGTTCATCTCTGTTACTGAGACACCATAGAAGTCACACCGGGGAGAAGCCGTTCACCTGCTCCGAGTGTGGGAAGGGATTCACTCAAGCATGGAGCCTGAAGACCCATCAGCGAGATCACACCGGGGAGAAGCCGTTCATCTGCTCCGAGTGTGGGAAGGGATTCTCTCGCTCATCTGCGTTACTGAGACACCAGAAAATTCACTAGGGAGAGGCCGTTCACCTGCTCTGAGTGTGGGAAGAAATTAACTCAATCTTCTCACCTGAAGACCCACCAGCGAATTCACGCTGTGGAGAAAACAGTTGCCCCTCCCAACCATGGGTAGGGTTTCACCAGTAAGTCTAACCGGGTGACCCCCCCCCCCAGAGAATTCATGCTGGGGAGAGAGCATTCACCTGTTTAGTGTGTGGGCTGGGATTTACTTGAATATCTGAACAATTGACACACCAGCTCGTTCACACTGGGGGAGAACGTTTAAATAAGTTCCTGGTTTGTTTAGAGTTTAGTGATACAGTGCGGAAACAGGCCCTTCAGCCCACTGCGTCCGCGCTGTCCAGCAATTCCCGCTTATTAACCATTGAAAGCATCCAGGGAACCAGCCTCCACCGCCAGGTCCCACATAGGAGATTAATGGGCAAAATTAGGGCACATGGTATTGGGGGTAGAGTCCTGACATGGATAGAGAAATCGTTGGCAGACAGGAAACAAAGAGTAGGGGTTAACGGGTCCCTTTCAGAATGGCAGGCAGTGACTAGTGGGGTATCGCAAGGCTCGATGCTGGGACCGCAGCTATTTACAATATACATCAATGATTTCGAAGAAGGGATTCAAAGTAACATTAGCAAATTTGCAGATGACACAAAGCTGGGTGGAGGTGTGAACTGTGAGGAGAATGCTATGAGAATGCAGGGTGACTTGGACAGGTTGGGGGAGTGGGCAAGATGCATGGCAGATGAAGCTTAATGCGGATGAATGTGAGTTTATCCAGTTTGGTAGCAAAAACAGGAAGGCAGATTACTATCTAAATGGCGTCAAGTTGGGAAAAGGGGAAGTACAACGGGATCTGAGGGTCCTTATTCATCAGTCTATGAAAGTAAGATACATGTACAGCAGGCAGCGAAGAAAGCGAATGGCATGTTGGCCTTTATAACAAGAGAAATCGAATATAGGAGCAAAGAGGTCCTTCTGCAGTTGTACAGAGCCCTAGTAAGACCACACCTGGAGTATTGTGTGCAGTTTTGGTCCCATAATTTGAGGCAGGACATACTTGCTATTGAGGGAGTGCACCGTAGGTTTACAAGGTTACTTCCCGGGATGGCGGGACTGTCATATGCTGAGAGAATGGAGCGGCTGGGCTTGTACACTCTGGAGTTTAGAAGGATGAGAGAGGATCTCATTGAAACATATAAGATTTTTTAGGGTTTGGACATGCTAGAGGCAGAAAACATGTTCCCGATGTTGGGGGAGTCCAGAACCAGGGGCCACAGTTGAAGAATAAGGAGTAAGTCATTTAGAACGGAGACGAGGAAACACTTTTTCTCACAGAGAGTTGAGAATCTGTGGAATTCTCTGCCTCAGCGGGCGGTGGAGGCAGGTTCTCTGGATGCTTTCAAGAGAGAGCTAGATAGGGCTCTTAAAAATAACGGAGTCAAGGGATATGGGGAGAAGGCAGGAACGGGGTACTGATTGGGGATGATCAGCCATGATCACATTGAATGGCGGTGCTGGCTCGAAGGGCCGAATGGTCTACTCCCGCACCTATTATCTATTGCCCTCTGACGAGTTTCAGGTATGATTTCTATAATATTTTTACACAATATGTAATAAATACAGGTAGATACGTGATTTGGGTCACAAAATGAGAGAAAAAAAGCATTTCTGCCCATGCTCTACAAATAAGTGAGTTCTGTTGTCAACCCCTTGTCTCCGCATGCAATGTAGGCCACTCGGCCCATCTGGTCACTCACTGCCAGCCTTTCTCTTCTGTTGACCTCTCTGGAATGTTCTTGCATTTCTTCCTCCCCTGTTTACTCTGGAGAGGGAGGGAGAAAACTGCCATTGGTTCATGAGTAACATAGTTGGTTTTCCGGCACTTGTATGTGTAATGCTTCAAATATTTAATCGATAATGTTTTATTATTAATGTTTAATGTTTTATGTGTCATTCCTAACTGTCACTGTTGTCACTTGCGGGCTGAGCACCAAGGGAAATTCCTTGTTTATGATTTCTCAGCCAATAAACTTATTGAAACTCAAACTTCATTGGTTCGTGAGTCTGATAGTTCCAACAGTCGGCATTTGTAAGTGTAATGATTTTTACAAGTAATCGACGAGAGAGGTCGCAGTGTTACATTGACTGCAGACTCTTCACATACAAGGGCAAAGTGGCTGTTGTCCATTGGGGAACGTTGAGCCGGTGATTTCAGATCATGTCCATGGCGCCCCATTTACCCAGAACCCTCCGCGCCCCAGAACTCGCCCTATGTTGCAGGCGAACCAAGCGCGCAGGCGCGGAGAAACCCGGAAGTGGTACGGCCAAGGCGCGCATGTGGTCCGTGGACAAAAGACTCCGGAGGATCGGCGGCGGGTAAGCGCGGGGATCCGGGCGCGGGATCAGTCAACACCGAGGCCCGGCCTGAGGAGCGGCCCCCGGCTGCGGGGAGAATCGGTGCGGTCCCCGGCGACGTGAGCGCATCGAATGCACGGATTGAGCGATGAGAGGAAGGGTCCCGACCCGGACAGATCTTTACCTGTTAATTTATGGTCAACTCTTTTTACAGGGTAGAAGAAGCAGAGGATTGATGTTCAGGAATCTCTAACTCGTTTATTTCACCGGCGCCTGAACGTGTGGGAGGATTCACTGCGTCAGCTGATCCGCCCGGACGCCAGACAGGTCACAGCATGGAGAAATTACTGGCCAGCTCTGAGTGTGGGCAGGGATTAAACCAATCTTCCCACCTGTTGACCCGACAGCAAGTTCACACTGTGGAGAAACCGTTTACCTGTCCCGATTGTGGGATGGGATTCACTCAATTGTCCCAACTGAAGAGGCACCAGCGTATTCACACCGGGGAGAGACCGTTCACCTGCTCTTCGTGTGGGAAGGGATTTACTCGTTCGTCTGACTTAGTGAGACACCAGCGAATTCACACGGGGGAGAAGCCGTTTGTCTGCTCTGAGTGTGGGAAGAGATTCATTGAATCATTTGAGTTGCAGAGACACCAGACAATTCACACTGGGGAGAGGCCGTTCACCTGCTCTGAATGTGGGAAGGGATTTTCTCGTTCATCTCTGTTACTGAGACACCAGAGAATTCACACGGGGGAGAAGCCGTTCACCTGCTCTGAATGCGAGATGGGATTCACCCAATCTTGCAACCTGTTATCCCACCAGCGAATTCACACTGCGGAGAAACCATTTGTCTGTACCGATTGTGGGAAGAGATTTAATCGAGCAAGCAACATGAAGACCCACCAGCGATTTCACACGGGGGAGAGGCCATTCACCTGCTCCGAGTGTGGGAAGGGATTCACTCAAACAAGCAGCCTGAAGATCCATCAGCGAATTCACACCGGAGAGAAGCCGTTCATCTGCTCCGAGTGTGGGAAGGGATTCTCTCACTCATCTGCATTACTGAGACACCAGAAAATTCACTGTGGAGAGTGACCGTTCACCTGCTCTGAGTGTGGGAAGGGATTCTCGCAGTCGTCTGCGTTACTGGGACACCAGAGAATTCACTAGGGAGAGGCCGTTCACCTGCTCCGAGTGTGGGAAGGGATTCACTCAATCTTCTCACGCGAATTCACGCTGTGGAAAAACCATTTGCCTCTCCCAACCATGGGTAGGGTTTCACCAGTAAGTCTAACCGGGTGACCCCCCCCAGAAAATTCATGCTGGGGAGAGAGCATTCACCTGCTTAGTGTGTGGGCTGGGATTTACTCGAATATCTGAACAATTGACACAACAGCTCGTTCACACTGGGGGAGAACGTTTAAATAAGTTTCTGGTTTGTTTAGAGTTTAAAAATACAGTGCGGAAACAGGTCCTTCGGCCCACCGTGCCCGCGCCGTCCAGCAATTCCCACTTATTAACACTATCCTACACCTACTAGGGACAATATTTACACAAGCCAATTAACCAGCAAACCTGTACGTCTTTGGAGTGTGGGAGGAAACGGAAGATCTCGGAGAAAACTCACGCAGATCACGGGGAGAACGAACAAACTCCGTACAGACAGCACCCGTAGTCAGGATCAAACCTGGGTCACCAGTGCTGCATTCACTGTAAGGCAGCAACCCTACCGCTGCGCCACTGTCATTAATTGAATTGAATTGAATTGAATACATTTTATTAGCCAAGTATGTTGTTAAATCCTGTTGCGTCCACAAGTGACTGCTGATGTTGGACTCTATGGTTACTGCTGATATATTACTACACATATCTTTGATATGTGACAGTGGGCCGAGGTGCCAAAAGGGCTCTAGATTTTAACTTTCTAGATCCATGTCTGGTATCTACTTGAAATTTGGCACAGATTTAGATAAAACATTGATAAGGAATTCATAATTCGTCAGTCCAAAAAGTTGCACACTAATTAATTAAGCTAATAGGAAAAAGTAACAGCGCCCTCTTGTGCTCAAATATATATAGCTGTACATGGGAACATTGAATATGGGGCTGCCGCAGATCTTGCGGCTCAGATCTGAAATGTCCTAATTCTTCAGGGAACGGGGGTTCCCCTCCTCCACTATAGATGAGGCTCGCACCAGGGTCTCTTCCATACCCCGCAACATTGCTCTCTCTCCCCATCCCCGCACTCGCAACAAGGGCAGAGTCCCCCTAGTCCTCACCTTTCACCCCACCCGCCGTCACATACAACAAATAATCCTCCTTCATTTTCGCCACCTCCAACTTGACCTCACCACTCGCCACATCTTACCATCTCCCCCCATTCCGCGAAGACCGCTCCCTCCACAAATCCCTTGTCAGTTCTTCCCTTCCCTCCCATACCACCCCCTCCCCGGGCACTTTCCATTGCAACCACAACACCTGTCCCTTTACCTCCCCCCTCGATTCCATTCAAGGACCCAAGCAGTCGTTCCAGGTGCGACAGAGGTTCACCTGTATCCCCTCCAACCTCATCTACTGCATCCGTTGCTCTAGATGTCAGCTGATCTACATCGGTGAGACTAAGCGGAGGTTGGGCGATCGCTTCGCCGAACACCTCCGCTCGGTCCGCAAGAACCTACCTGACCTCCCGGAGGCTCAGCACTTCAACTCCCCCTCCCATTCCCAATCCGACCTCTCTGTCCTGGGTCTCCTCTATTGCCAGAGTGAGCAACACCGGAAATTGGAGGAACAGCACCTCATATTTCGCTTGGGGAGTCTGCATCCTGCGGGCATGAACATCGAATTCTCAAAATTTTGTTAGCCCTTGCTGTCTCCTCCCCTTCCTCAGCCCTCGGGCTCCTCCTCCTTTTTCCTTCCTTCTCCCCGCCACCCCCTATCAGTCTGAAGAAGGGTTTCGGCCCGAAACGTTACCTATTTCCTTCGCTCCATAGATGCTGCTGCACCCGCTTCACAAATGGGGCAGCAGTCCAACCCCATGGTGTGCTTGTGGAGAGCAGCAAACAATGCAACACATCATTGAAGCATGCCCTCAACAAAGACTCAAAGGAGGACTTGTCACCCTTCATACAGCAGATCAAGAGGCAACTGCTTGGCTAAAGGACTTTGCATTCGCTAAATAAATAAACCCGCTGAGTTTCTCCAGCATTTTTGTGAACATTCAGATTAGATGTATGTGTTGTGAGCAGCTATGAAGATAACCAGTTTGTTAGCACCAAATTTAAAAAAAATTGTTGATAAATGCTTTTTCCATCATTCCCACCAGAATTAATGTTAAAATTTCAACTGAAATATCTCCTGACCAAATTTGTGATATATATATCACCGATCGTAGAAGTAAAACCTGGATAAACCCAACGTGTAGTTGTGAATGTTGCTCATCAAAATAAGAGTACTGGTACTCCATATTAAGAGCATTGATTTGCCGTTAAAATGAATTCTGTAATAACGTGTCAACGGTAGTAGTGACAGCGGTTTTAATGTTTCACGTGTTCACAACTTAATTAATCCATCTTTTTGGATTAAATAATAACATTGGGAATTAAAACATATTTGATTGCATTCCGTTATAGTCATAGTCAATGTTCGCTCTGAAGACATTTCCAGCACAATAGCGTCAGGAGGGAAGTGTGGATCAGTGCAGGATGGCGGGGGGGGGGGGGGGGGGGGGGGATTGTAAAATTGTGAGGGGAGAGCACGGAGGGATGACAGTGGGGTTGAATGGGGGGATCTGTGCAGGGTGGATGGGGGGTGCAGTGCAGGATGAAGGCGGGGAGCAGTGCAGGATGGAAGGGAAGGGGGGGACAGTACAGGATGAATTGGGGGACCAATGTAGGATTGATAGGGAGTGGCAGGAGAATCAATGCGAGATGGATAGGGAGATCAGTGCACGATGAATAGATGGGGGGGGGGGGGTAGATGAGGAGGGGAGCACACGAGATGTCAGTGAGGACTGAATAGAGGCAGGAATGGGGATCAATGCGGGATGGAAAGGAGGGTCTCAGGATAAGGGAGTGGAGGGGGCGTACAAGAGAGAGAGAGGAAGGGGCAGAGGAGGTGGGAAGGAAGGTCAGCGCTCCTCAGACAACACTGGCATCATCACTGCCTTGTCCGTCCCTGTCCCTCGCCAAGTGCCGCTGCCGGGGGGGCAGTTGGGATCTCATTGCCACCGCCTCCCCTCCTCCGCCAGCGAACAGGAAGGTGCAGGGCCGAGCAGTGCAGATGCTTCAGACGGCGGAGGGGGGGGGGGTTTGTTTTGAAAGCACCATTGGCGGAGTGGCAGGCAGCGGCCGCAATCAGGCCGGGCGGGGGGTGGGAGGAGGAGGAGATGGAGCCGCTGCTGCTGCTGTGCGGGGCCCGTCATTTGCTCCGACCCTCCGTCACGCCACATTTAGCATCTTTCCCATGCATTACAGCCGTCGCCGACACAAAACGTCATGTTCCTTTTCTCCAGAGATGCTGCCTGACCCGCTAAGTTACTCCAGTTTTTTGTGACTATCTTCGGTATAAACCAGTATCTACAGTGCCAACCCCGGGCAAAATTACTCTGCGTTTAGGTTGCCCGGCGGCACTTTGGGTGGTCAGTGGCATCCGGGCATCCGCTAATTTCGAGCCCTGCCCTAGGTCGACATTTTTATTTATCATTTTTATTTCACAGTTCAGAACATCATAACTTTACAAAGATCAATCAATTGTAAAACAAAATTATCAGCCAGTGGTTAGCATTACGTTTCTTCCTTCAAAACCTTGCTATTATTGTGATGTTATTGGGAGGCAGATATGATCCCAGTGTGCTCGCTGCCTAGCTAGCATAAAACAAAGCGCGTGACTGGTCAATTGTCAACTCAATGTCAAATGTGCTTTTATTGGACAATTACTTCTAGGAACATTTGAAGTTTTTCTCCTATTTTAAAAATATGTGCAGGTTTTGTATTTTATAGACAATAGGTGCAGGAGTAGGCTATTTGGCCCTTCGAACCATGATTCAATGAGATCATGGCTGATCATCCACAATCAGTAACCCGTTTCTGCCTTCTCTCCATATCCCTTAAATCTGCTATCCCAAAGAGTTTTATCTAACTCTCTCTTGAAAGCATCCGGGGAAACAGCCTCCACTGCCGTCTGACGAGTTTCAGGTATGATTTCTATAATATTTTTGCACAATATGTTATAAATACAGGTAGATACATGATTTTGGAAGGAAATGAAACGAAAAAGCACCGCGGCACATGGTCTACAAATAAATGAGTTCTGTTGAGAACCCCTTGTCTCCGCATGCAATGTAGGCCACTCGGCCCATCTGGTCACTCACTGCCAGTCTTTCTCTTCTGTTGACTTCTCTGGAATGCTCTTGTATTTCTTCCTCCTCTGTTTACTCTGGGGAGGGAGGG
Source organism: Amblyraja radiata (assembly GCF_010909765.2). Lineage (NCBI taxonomy): Eukaryota > Metazoa > Chordata > Chondrichthyes > Rajiformes > Rajidae > Amblyraja > Amblyraja radiata. The sequence goes on along the minus strand of NC_045970.1, from coordinate 53,932,352 downwards.
TGAAAACTGCCATTGGTTTATGCGTAATATAGTTGGAATTTCCGCCGTGTTACATTGATTGCAGACTCTCCATATACAAGAACAAAGTGGCTGTTGTCCATTGGGAAACGTTGAGCTGGTGATTTCATATCCTGTCCATGGCGCTCGCTTTGCCCAGAAACCTCCGCGCCCCAGAACTCGCCCTATGTTGCAGGCGATACCAAGCGCGCAGGCGCGGAGAGCCCGGAAGTGTTGCGGCCAAGGCGCGCATGCGGTCCGTGGACAAAAGACTCCGGAGGATCGGCGGCGGGTAGGAGCGGGGATCCGGGCGCGGGATCAGTCAGCACCGAGGCCCGGCCTGAGGAGCGGCCCCCGGCTGCGGGGAGAATCGGTGCGGTCCCCGGCGGCGTGAGCGCATCGAATGCACGGATTGACCGGTGAGAGGAAGGGTCCCGACCCGGACAGATCTTTACCTGTTAATTTATGGTCAACTCTTTTTACAGGGTAGAAGAAGCAGAGGATTGATGTTCAGGAATCTCTAACTCGTTTATTTCACCGGCGCCTGAACGTGTGGGAGGATTCACTGCGTCAGCTGATCCGCCCGGACGCCAGACAGGTCACAGCATGGAGAAATTACTGGCCAGCTCTGAGTGTGGGCAGGGATTAAACCAATCTTCCCACCTGTTGACCCGACAGCAAGTTCACACTGTGGAGAAACCGTTTACCTGTCCCGATTGTGGGATGGGATTCACTCAATTGTCCCAACTGAAGAGGCACCAGTATATTCACACGGGGGAGAGGCCGTTCACCTGCTCTTCGTGTGGGAAGGGATTTACTCGTTCGTCTGACTTAGTGAGACACCAGCGAATTCACACGGGGGAGAACCGTTTGTCTGCTCTGAGTGTGGGAAGAGATTCATTGAATCATTTGAGTTGCAGAGACACCAGACAATTCACACTGGGGAGAGGCCGTTCACCTGCTCTGAATATGGGAAGGGATTTTCTCGTTCATCTCTGTTACTGAGACACCAGAGAATTCACACGGGGGAGAAGCCGTTTACCTGTCCCGATTGTGGGAAGGGATTCACTCAATCGTGCCAACTGAAGAGGCACCAACGTATTCTCACAGGGGAGAGGCCGTTCACCTGCTCTGAATGTGGGAAGGGATTCATTGAATCATTTGAGTTACAGAGACACCAGCAAATTCACACTGGAGAGAGGCCGTTCACCTGCTCTGAATGTGGGAAGAGATATGCTCGTTCATCTGACTTACTGAGACACCAGAAAATTCACACGGGGGAGAAGCCGTTCACCTGCTCTGAATGCGAGATGGGATTCACCCAATCTTGCCACCTGGTATTCCACCAGCGAGTTCACACTGCGGAGAAACCGTATGTCTGTACTGATTGTGGGAAGAGATTTGATCAAGCAAGGAGCCTGAAGACCCACCAGCGAGTTCACACCGGAGAGAGGCCATTCACCTGCTCCGAGTGTGGGAAGGGATTCACTCAAGCATGGAGCCTGAAGACCCATCAGCGAGATCACACCGGGGAGAAGCCGTTCATCTGCTCCGAGTGTGGGAAGGGATTCTCTCGCTCATCTGCGTTACTGAGACACCAGAAAATTCACTAGGGAGAGGCCGTTCACCTGCTCTGAGTGTGTGAAGAAATTAACTCAATCTTCTCACCTGAAGACCCACCAGCGAATTCACGCTGTGGAGAAAACAGTTGCCCCTCCCAACCATGGGTAGGGTTTCACCAGTAAGTAACCGAGTGACCCCCCCCCCCCCCCAGAGAATTCATGCTGGGGAGAGAGCATTCACCTGTTTAGTGTGTGGGCTGGGATTTACTCGAATATCTGAACAATTGACACACCAGCTCGTTCACACTGGGGGAGAACGTTTAAATAAGTTCCTGGTTTGTTTAGAGTTTAGTGATACAGTGCGGAAACAGGCCCTTCAGCCCACTGCGTCCGCGCTGTCCAGCAATTCCCACTTATTAACCATTGAAAGCATCCAGGGAACCAGCCTCCACCGCCAGGTCCCACATAGGAGATTAATGGGCAAAATTAGGGCACATGGTATTGGGGGTAGAGTCCTGACATGGATAGAGAAATCGTTGGCAGACAGGAAACAAAGAGTAGGGGTTAACGGGTCCCCTTCAGAATGGCAGGCAGTGACTAGTGGGGTATCGCAAGGATCGATGCTGGGACCGCAGCTATTTACAATATACATCAATGATTTCGAAGAAGGGATTCAAAGTAACATTAGCAAATTTGCAGATGACACAAAGCTGGGTGGAGGTGTGAACTGTGAGGAGAATGCTATGAGAATGCAGGGTGACTTGGACAGGTTGGGGGAGTGGGCAAGATGCATGGCAGATGAAGTTTAATGCGGATGAATGTGAGTTTACCCAGTTTGGTAGCAAAAACAGGAAGGCAGATTACTATCTAAATGGCGTCAAGTTGGGAAAAGGGGAAGTACAACGGGATCTGAGGGTCCTTATTCATCAGTCTATGAAGGTAAGATACATGTACAGCAGGCAGCGAAGAAAGCGAATGGCATGTTGGCCTTTATAACAAGAGAAATCGAATATAGGAGCAAAGAGGTCCTTCTGCAGTTGTACAGAGCCCTAGTAAGACCACACCTGGAGTATTGTGTGCAGTTTTGGTCCCATAATTTGAGGAAGGACATACTTGCTATTGAGGGAGTGCACCGTAGGTTTACAAGGTTAATTCCCAGGATGGCGGGACTGTCATATGCTGAGAGAATGGAGCGGCTGGGCTTGTACACTCTGGAGTTTAGAAGGATGAGAGAGGATCTCATTGAAACATATAAGATTTTTTAGGGTTTGGACATGCTAGAGGCAGAAAACATGTTCCCGATGTTGGGAGAGTCCAGAACCAGGGGCCACAGTTGAATAATAAGGAGTAAGTCATTTAGAACGGAGACGAGGAAACACTTTTTCTCACAGAGAGTTGAGAATCTGTGGAATTCTCTGCCTCAGCGGGTGGTGGAGGCAGGTTCTCTGGATGCTTTCAAGAGAGAGCTAGATAGGGCTCTTAAAAATAACGGAGTCAAGGGATATGGGGAGAAGGCAGGAACGGGGTACTGATTGGGGATGATCAGCCATGATCACATTGAATGGCGGTGCTGGCTCGAAGGGCCGAATGGTCTACTCCCGCACATATTATCTATTGCCCTCTGACGAGTTTCAGGTATGATTTCTATACTATTTTGTGTACATTTTTACACAATATGTAATAAATACAGGTAGATACGTGATTTGGGTCACAAAATGAGAGAAAAAAAGCATTTCTGCCCATGCTCTACAAATAAGTGAGTTCTGTTGTCAACCCCTTGTCTCGGCATGCAATGTAGGCCACTCGGCCCATCTGGTCACTCAGTGCCAGCCTTTCTCTTCTGTTGACCTCTCTGGAATGTTCTTGCATTTCTTCCTCCCCTGTTTACTCTGGAGAGGGAGGGAGAAAACTGCCATTGGTTCATGAGTAACATAGTTGGTTTTCCGGCACTTGTATGTGTAATGCTTCAAATATTTAATCGATAATGTTTTATTATTAATGTTTAATGTTTTATGTGTCATTCCTAACTGTCACTGTTGTCACTTGCGGGCAGAGCACCAAGGGAAATTCCTTGTTTATGATTTCTCAGCCAATAAACTTATTGAAACTCAAACTTCATTGGTTCGTGAGTCTGATAGTTCCAACAGTCGGCATTTGTAAGTGTAATGATTTTTACAAGTAATCGACGAGAGAGGTCGCAGTGTTACATTGACTGCAGACTCTCCACATACAAGGGCAAAGTGGCTGTTGTCCATTGGGGAACGTTGAGCCGGTGATTTCAGATCACGTCCATGGCGCCCCATTTACCCAGAACCCTCCGCGCCCCAGAACTCGCCCTATGTTGCAGGCGATACCAAGCGCGCAGGCGCGGAGATCCCGGAAGTGGTGCGGCCAAGGCGCGCATGCGGTCCGTGGACAAAAGACTCCGGAGGATCGGCGGCGGGTAGGAGCGGGGATCCGGGCGCGGGATCAGTCAACACCGATGCCCGGCCTGAGGAGCGGCCCCCGGCTGCGGGGAGAATCGGTGCGGTCCCCGGCGGCGTGATCGCATCGAATGCACGGATTGACCGGTGAGAGGAAGGGTCCCGACCCGGACAGATCTTTACCTGTTAATTTATGGTCAACTCTTTTTACAGGGTAGAAGAAGCAGAGGATTGATGTTCAGGAATCTCAAACTCGTTTATTTCACCGGAGCCTGAACGTGTGGGAGGATTCACTGCGTCAGCTGATCCGCCCGGACGCCAGACAGGTCACAGCATGGAGAAATTACTGGCCAGCTCTGAGTGTGGGCAGGGATTAAACCAATCTTCCCACCTGTTGACCCGTCAGCAAGTTCACACTGTGGAGAAACCGTTTACCTGTTCCGATTGTGGGATGGGATTCACTCAATTGTCCCAACTGAAGAGGCACCAGCGTATTCACACCGGGGAGAGACCGTTCACCTGCTCTTCGTGTGGGAAGGGATTTACTCGTTCGTCTGACTTAGTGAGACACCAGCGAATTCACACGGGGGAGAAGCCGTTTGTCTGCTCTGAATGTGGGAAGGGATTTTCTCGTTCATCTCTGTTACTGAGACACCAGCGAATTCACACGGGGGAGAAGCCGTTTGCCTGCTCTGAGTGTGGGAAGAGATTCATTGAATCATTTGAGTTGCAGAGACACCAGACAATTCACACTGGGGAGAGGCCGTTCACCTGCTCTGAATGTGGGAAGGGATTTTTTCGTTCATCTCTGTTACTGAGACACCAGAGAATTCACACGGGGGAGAAGCCGTTCACCTGCTCTGAATGCGAGATGGGATTCACCCAATCTTGCAACCTGTTATCCCACCAGCGAATTCACACTGCGGAGAAACCATTTGTCTGTACCGATTGTGGGAAGAGATTTAATCGAGCAAGCAACATGAAGACCCACCAGCGATTTCACACGGGGGAGAGGCCATTCACCTGCTCCGAGTGCGGGAAGGGATTCACTCAAACAAGCAGCCTGAAGATCCATCAGCGAATTCACACCGGAGAGAAGCCGTTCATCTGCTCCGAGTGTGGGAAGGGATTCTCTCACTCATCTGCATTACTGAGACACCAGAAAATTCACTGTGGAGAGTGACCGTTCACCTGCTCTGAGTGTGGGAAGGGATTCTCGCAGTCGTCTGCGTTACTGGGACACCAGAGAATTCACTAGGGAGAGGCCGTTCACCTGCTCCGAGTGTGGGAAGGGATTCACTCAATCTTCTCACCTGAAGACCCACCAGCGAATTCACGCTGTGGAAAAACCATTTGCCTCTCCCAACCATGGGTAGGGTTTCACCAGTAAGTCTAACCAGGTGACCCCCCCCTGAGAATTCATGCTGGGGAGAGAGCATTCACCTGCTTAGTGTGTGGGCTGGGATTTACTCGAATATCTGAACAATTGACACAACAGCTCGTTCACACTGGGGGAGAACGTTTAAATAAGTTTCTGGATTGTTTAGAGTTTAGAAATACAGTGCGGAAACAGGCCCTTCGGCCCACCGTGTCCGCGCCGACCAGCAATTCCCACTTATTAACACTATCCTACACCCACTAAGGACAATATTTACACAAGCCAATTAACCAGCAAACCTGTACGTCTTTGGAGTGTGGGAGGAAACGGAAGATCTCGGAGAAAACTCACGCAGATCACGGGGAGAACGAACAAACTCCGTAACTTTCTAGATCCATGTCTGGTATCTACTTGAAATTTGGCACAGATTTAGATAAAACATTGATAAGGAATTCATAATTCGTCAGTCCAAAAAGTTGCACACTAATTAATTAAGCTAATAGGAAAAAGTAACAGCGCCCTCTTGTGCTCAAATATATATAGCTGTACATGGGAACATTGAATATGGGGCTGCCGCAGATCTTGCGGCTCAGATCTGAAATGTCCTAATTCTTCAGGGAACGGGGGTTCCCCTCCTCCACTATAGATGAGGCTCGCACCAGGGTCTCTTCCATACCCCGCAACATTGCTCTCTCTCCCCATCCCCGCACTCGCAACAAGGGCAGAGTCCCCCTAGTCCTCACCTTTCACCCCACCCGCCGTCACATACAACAAATAATCCTCCTTCATTTTCGCCACCTCCAACTTGACCCCACCACTCGCCACATCTTCCCATCTCCCCCCATTCCGCGAAGACCACTCCCTCCGCAAATCCCTTGTCAGTTCTTCCCTTCCCTCCCATACCACCCCCTCCCCGGGCACTTTCCATTGCAACCACAACACCTGTCCCTTTACCTCCCCCCTCGATTCCATTCAAGGACCCAAGCAGTCGTTCCAGGTGCGACAGAGGGTCACCTGTATCCCCTCCAACCTCATCTACTGCATCCGTTGCTCTAGATGTCAGCTGATCTACATCGGTGAGACTAAGCGGAGGTTGGGCGATCGCTTCGCCGAACACCTCCGCTCGGTCCGCAAGAACCTACCTGACCTCCCGGAGGCTCAGCACTTCAACTCCCCCTCCCATTCCCAATCCGACCTCTCTGTCCTGGGTCTCCTCTATTGCCAGAGTGAGCAACACCGGAAATTGGAGGAACAGCACCTCATATTTCGCTTGGGGAGTCTGCATCCTGCGGGCATGAACATCGAATTCTCAAAATTTTGTTAGCCCTTGCTGTCTCCTCCCCTTCCTCAGCCCTCGGGCTCCTCCTCCTTTTTCCTTCCTTCTCCCCGCCACCCCCTATCAGTCTGAAGAAGGGTTTCGGCCCGAAACGTTACCTATTTCCTTCGCTCCATAGATGCTGCTGCACCCGCTGAGTTTCTCCAGCATTTTTGTGTACATTCAGATTAGATGTATGTGTTGTGAGCAGCTATGAAGATAACCAGTTTGTTAGCACCAAATTAAAAAAAAATTGTTGATAAATGCTTTTTCCATCCCACCAGAATTAATGTTAAAATTTCAACTGAAATATCTCCTGACCAAATTTGTGATATATATGACCGACCGTAGAAGTAAAACCTGGATAAATCCAACGTGTAGTTGTGAATGTTGCTCATCAAAATAAGAGTACTGATACTCCATATTAAGAGCATTGATTTGCCGTTAAAATGAATTCTGTAATAACGTGTCAACGGTAGCAGTGACAGCGGTTTTAATGTTTCACGTGTTCACAACTTAATTAATCCATCTTTTTGGATTAAATAATAACATTGGGAATTAAAACATATTTGATTGCATTCCGTTATAGTCATAGTCAATGTTCGCTCTGAAGACATTTCCAGCACAATAGCGTCAGGAGGGAAGTGTGGATCAGTGCAGGATGGCGGGGGGGGGGGGGGGATTTAGAAGGCAATCGGTGTGGAATGGATGGATTGAGGCACGGGAGTTAGTGCGTGTTGGTTGGAGTAGGTAAAATTGTGAGGGGAGAGCGCGGAGGGATGTCAGTGGGGTTGAATGGGGGGATCTGTGCAGGGTGGATGGGGGGTGCAGTGCAGGATGAAGGGGGGGAGCAGTGCAGGATGGAAGGGAAGGGGGGACAGTACAGGATGAATTGGGGGACCAATGTAGGATTGATAGGGAGTGGCAGGAGAATCAATGCGAGATGGATAGGGAGATCAGTGCACGATGAATAGATGGGGGGGGGGGGGTAGATGAGGGGAGCACACGAGATGTCAGTGAGGACTGAATAGAGGCAGGAATGGGGATCAATGCGGGATGGAAAGGAGGGTCTCAGGATAAGGGGGGTGGAGGGGGCGTACAAGAGAGAGAGAGGAAGGGGCAGAGGAGGTGGGAAGGAAGGTAAGCGCTCCTCAGACAACACTGGCATCATCACTGCCTTGTCCGTCCCTGTCCCTCGCCAAGTGCCGCTGCCGGGGGGGCAGTTGGGATCTCATCGCCACCGCCTCCCCTCCTCCGCCAGCCAACAGGAAGGTGCAGGGCCGAGCAGTGCAGATGCTTCAGACGGCGGAAGGGGGGGGGGGGTTTGAAAGCACCGTTGGCGGAGTGGCAGGCAGCGGCCGCAATTAGGCCGGGCGGTGGGTGGGAGGAGGAGGAGATGGAGCCGCTGCTGCTGCTGTGCGGGGCCCGTCATTTGCTCCGACCCTCCGTCACGCCACATTTAGCATCTTTCCCATGCATTACAGCCGTCGCCGACACAAAACGTCATGTTCCTTTTCTCCAGAGATGCTGCCTGACCCTCTGAGTTACTCCAGTTTTTTGTGACTATCTTCGGTATAAACCAGTATCTGCAGTGCCAACCCCGGGCAAAATTGCTCTGCGTTTAGGTTGCCCGGCGGCACTTTGGGTGGTCAGTGGCATCCGGGCAACCGCTAATTTCGAGCCCTGCCCTAGATCGACATTTTTATTTATCATTTTTATTTCACAGTTCAGAACATCATAACTTTACAAAGATCAATCAATTGTAAAACAAAATTATCAGCCAGTGGTTAGCATTACCTTTCTTCCTTCAAAACCTTGCTATTATTGTGATGTTATTGGGAGGCAGATATGATCCCAGTGTGCTCGCTGCCTAGCTAGCATAAAACAAAGCGCGTGACTGGTCAATTGTCAACTCAATGTCAAATGTGCTTTTATTGGACAATTACTTCTAGGAACATTTGAAGTTTTTCTCATATTTTAAAAATATGTGCAGGTTTTGTTCTTTATAGACAATAGTAGGCTATTTGGCCCTTCGAACCATGATTCAATGAGATCATGGCTGATCATCCACAGTCAGTAACCCGTTCCTGCCATATCCCTTAAATCTGCTATCCCGAAGAGTTTTATCTAACTCTCTCTTGAAAGCATCCGGGGAACCAGCCTCCACTGCCCTCTGACGAGTTTCAGGTATGATTTCTATAATATTTTTGCACAATATGTTATAAATACAGGTAGATACATGATTTTGGTCGCGGGTCCCTGGAGGGAGACCGCTTTTCGGGGCTTCCGCAGCGGCGACTTCTCCCGCCCGAGTTGCGGGGTTGAAGAGCACCTGGAGCGGGGCCTTACAGCACCGCCCCGCGCGGCTTGGAATGGCTGCGGGCTGCGAGCGCACGCCGGGGGCTCTAACACCAAGACCCGGTGTGCGACCTTGCATTACCCGGCGTGGCGTTAATGGCCACGGGACAATCGCCATCGCCCGCCGGGGGCTTTGACTCTGACATCGGGGGGGAGAGTGCAGTGGAGAGAGAAGTTTTTTTGGCCTTCCATCACAGCAATGTGATGGATGTTTATGTAAATTATGTTGTGTCTTGGGTCTATTTGTTTGTAATGTATGGCTGCAGAAACGGCATTTCGTTTGGACCTCAAGGGGTCCAAATGACAATAAATTGAATTGTATTGTATAAAATGAAACGAAAAAGCACCGCGGCACATGGTCTACAAATAAATGAGTTCTGTTGAGAACCCCTTGTCTCCGCATGCAATGTAGGCCACTCGGCCCATCTGGTCACTCACTGCCAGTCTTTCTCTTCTGTTGACTTCTCTGGAATGCGCTTGTATTTCTTCCTCCTCCGTTTACTCTGGGGAGGGAGGGTGAAAACTGCCATTGGTTTATGCGTAACATAGTTGGAATTTCCGCCGTGTTACATTGATTGCAGACTCTCCACATACAAGAACAAAGTGGCTGTTGTCCATTGGGGAACGTTGAGCCGGTGATTTCATATCCTGTCCATGGCGCTCGCTTTGCCCAGAAACCTCCGCGCCCCAGAACTCGCCCTATGTTGCAGGCGATACCAAGCGCGGAGAGCCCGGAAGTGGTGCGGCCAAGGCGCGCATGCGGTCCGTGGACAAAAGACTCCGGAGGATCGGCGGCGGGTAGGAGCGGGGATCCGGGCGCGGGATCAGTCAGCACCGATGCCCGGCCTGAGGAGCGGCCCCCGGCTGCGGGGAGAATCGGTGCGGTCCCCGGCGGCGTGAGCGCATCGAATGCACGGATTGACCGGTGAGAGGAAGGGTCCCGACCCGGACAGATCTTTACCCGTTAATTTATGGTCAACTCTTTTTACAGGGTAGAAGAAGCAGAGGATTGATGTTCAGGAATCTCTAACTCGTTTATTTCACCGGCGCCTGAACGTGTGGGAGGATTCACTGCGTCAGCTGATCCGCCCGGACGCCAGACAGGTCACAGCATGGAGACATTACTGGCCAGCTCTGAGTGTGGGCAGGGATTAAACCAATCTTCCCACCTGTTGACCCGACAGCAAGTTCACACTGTGGAGAAACCGTTTACCTGTCCCGATTGTGGGATGGGATTCACTCAATTGTCCCAACTGAAGAGGCACCAACGTATTCACACAGGGGAGAGGCCGTTCACCTGCTCTGAATGAGGGAAGGGATTCTTTGACTCATTTGAGTTACAGAGACACCAGCAAATTCACACTGGAGAGAGGCCGTTCACCTGCTCTGAATGTGGGAAGAGATATGCTCGTTCATCTGACTTACTGAGACACCAGAAAATTCACACGGGGGAGAAGCCGTTTGTGTGCACTGAGTGCGCTAAGGGATTCATTGAATCATTTGTGTTACTGAGACACCAGACAATTCACACTGGAGAGAGGTCGTTCACCTGCTCTGAATATGGGAGGGGATATACATGTTCATCTCCGTCACTGAGACACCAGAGAATTCACACGGCGGACAGGCCATTCACCTGCTCCAAATGCGATAAGCGATTCGGCCAATCTTCCCATCTGGTGTCCCACCAGCGAGTTCACACTGCGGAGAAACCATTTGTCTGTCCCGATTGCGGGAAGGGATTTAATCGAGCAAGGAACCTGAAGACCCACCAGCGAATTCACACAGGGGAGAGGCCGTTCACCTGCTCAGAATGTGGGAAGGGATTTACTTGTTCATCTTCGTTACTCAGACACCAGAGAATTCACACCGGGGAGAGGCCGTTCACCTGCTCCGAGTGTGGGAAGGGATTCACTCAAACAGGCACCCTGAAGAACCATCAGCGAATTCACACCGGAGAGAAGCCGTTCACCTGCTCTGAGTGTGGGCAGGGATTCTCTCAGTCATCTGCGTTACTGGGACACCAGATAATTCATTAGGGAGAGGCCGTTCACCGGCTGTGAGTGTGGAAAGAAATTCACTCAATCTTCTAACCTGAAGACCCACCAGCGAATTCACGCTGTGGAGAAACCATTTGCTTCTCCCAACTATGGATCGTGTTTCACCAGTAAGTCCAACCGGGTGACCCCCCCCCAGAGAATCCATGCTGGGGAGAGACCATTTACCTGTTTAGTGTGTGGGCTGGGATTGACTCGAATATCTGAACAATTGATACACCAGCTCATTCACACTGGGGGAGAAAGGTTAAATATGTTTCTGGTTTGTTTAGAGTTTAGAGATACAGTGCGTAAACAGGCCCTTCAGCCCACCGTGTCTGCGCCGACCAGCAATTCCCCCATATTAACTATCCTACTCTCACTCGGGACAATATTTACACACACCAATTAACCTACAAACCTGTACGTCTTTGGAGTAAAAACTCCATACAGACATCACCCGTAGTCAGGATCAACCCTGGGTCACCGGGGCTGCATTCGCTGTAAGGCAGCAACCCTACCGCTGCACCACCATCATTAATTGAATTGAATACATTTAGTTAGCCAAGTATGTGTACATACAAGGAATTTGCCTCAGTTGTGAAATCCTGTTGCGTCCACAAGTGACTGCTGGTGTTGGACTCTATGGTTACTGCTGATATATTACTACACATAGTGAAGGGTCAACCACAAAACTCCAAATTCTGAACAATACCAGCCTATTGCACTTTATCTGTTTATTTATTGTGTATATATATGGTCTATGGTATATAAACACACTGAATTGTATCTCCTGTTCTGCATTATATTTACATATTCTGTTGTGCTGCAGCAAGCAAAAATTTCATTGTACTATCTGGGACACATGACAATAAAATTCTCTTGACTCTTGACATGGACTTAAGCAAAAAAGGGTTCTTGGGGGGAAATCCTGTTGCGTCCACAAGTGACTGCTGGTGTTCGACTCTGGTTGCTGCTGATATATTACTGCACATGTCTTTGATATGGGACAATAGGCCGTGGACCGAGGTGCCAAAAGGGCTCTAGATTTTAACTTTCTTAACCCATGTCTGGTATGTACTTGAAATTTGGCCCAGATTTAGATAAAACTAGACTAAGTGGGGCCCATTGGGTCCCAGCATGAGGACAGACTCTATTTATAGACCACTGGGAACTCTTCTGGGGTAGGGATGACCTGTACAAAAGGGACGGGTTACACCTTAACTGGAGGGGGACTGACATTCTGGCAGGCAGGTTTGCTAGGGCTACATGTGTGGGTTTAAACTAAATAGTAGGGGGGAGGGATTGACAAATTGGGAGTATAAAGATGGATTTGAAGGGGAAGTGACTACAGGAAAAATTACAAAAGATTCTCGAATTAATGGGAAGGAAAGTTCGAGAAGGGATAAAAGATTCCCCAGGTTCCATCAGCATGTTTCCTGCCCAACCAGAGGAAACAATATTCTGGACTTAGTTTACACTAATATTACTGAAGCCTACAAAGCCCTCCCCCTCCCCCACCTTGGTCAGTCTGACCACCTCTCTCTGTTCCTGCTCCCCAAATACACACCTCTGATCAGACGTGTGAAACCTACCACGAGGACAGTCAAGGTCTGGCCTGAGGGGGCTGTCTCTGTTTTACAGCAGCAGTTTCAGCAGACAGACTGGAGTCTGTTTGCTACCCAGTCCACCTTCAATTCACAAGTGGACATCAACTCATACACCTCAACAGTTATGGACTATATAAAATTCTGCACCGATAATGTCACTACACACAAAGAAATAAAGACCTTCCCTAACCAGAAGCCGTGGATGAGCAGGGAGGTCAGACTCCTACTGAAGGCTCGCGATGCCGCTTTCAGATCTGGCGACGCTGAGGGATACAGCTCATCTAGGGCCAATCTGAAAATGGGAATTAGGAATGCCAAACTCAATCACAAACGGCGGATTGAGGAGCACTTCCATAACAATTCTGACCCCAGGCGCATGTGGCAAGGAATCAAATCCCTTGCCGATTACCAGAAAGTTAACACCCCTCCCCCAGACAACGCCACCCTTCCTGACGAGCTAAACCATTTCTATGCTCGCTTTGACCGTGATAACAAAACCCCAGCCATCAAAGTTGCTCCACCCCCAAATGAACAACCCCTCAGTCTCTCCACCTCTGCTGTACAAGATGCACTGAGCAAGGTGAATGAGCGCAAAGCTGCCGGCCCCGATGGCATCCCTGGACGGGTGCTTAGGGCATGTGCTGGACAACTATCCCAAGTCTTCACCGACATTTTCAATCTGTCACTGGCCCAGGGTGTTGTCCCCACTTGCCTCAAGACATCAACCATCGTGCCAGTGCCCAAACAGTCAGCCACAGGGAGCCTCAACGATTTCCGCCCAGTGGCACTCACCCCTGTCATTGCTAAGTGCTTTGAGCGGCTGATCTTGGCTCACCTCAAAGCCAGCCTCCCCCCCACACTGGACCCCCATCAGTTTGCCTACCGGGCCAACAGGTCTACAGAGGACGCCATAGTGGCGGCCCTACACTCTGCCCTGACCCACCTGGACAACAACAACTCCTACATCAGGTTGCTGTTCATTGATTTCAGCTCCGCTTTCAACACTGTCATCCCCGCCAGCTTGATCACCAAACTCAGCGGGCTTGGCATCTCCACCTCCCTCTGCAACTGGACACTGGATTTCCTCACCAACAGACCACAGTCTGTTAGGGTCAACAACCTCAACTCCACCACTATAACACTGAACACAGGGCTGTGTGCTCAGCCCTCTCCTCTACTCCCTCTTCACCCACGACTGCATCCCTAAGTACGGATCCAACGCCATCATTAAGTTTGCTGACGACACCACGGTGGTAGGACTGATCAGTGACAACGATGAGTCAGCCTACCGAGAGGAGGTCCAGCACCTGACAACCTGGTGTGCCAATAATAACCTCGTCCTCAACTCCAAGAAGACGAAGGAACTTATTGTCGACTTCAGGAAGGTCAGAGGGGGCAGACATACCCCCATCCACATAAACGGGACTGAGGTGGAGCGCGTCTCCAGCTACAAATTCCTCGGGGTACACATCTCGGAGGATTTGTCCTGGTCCCTCAACACCTCCAAGCTGGTCAAAAAGGCACAGCAGCGCCTTTACTTCCTGAGGAGGCTCAAGAAAGCCCACCTGTCCCCCCAGATCCTGACCAACTTCTACAGGTGTACCATCGAGAGCATCCTGACCGCCTGCTTCACGGTATGGTACAGCAGCTGCACTGTTGCGGACAGGAAGGCACTACAACGGGTGGTGAAAACCGCGCAGCACATCATCGGCGCCCCGCTCCCTGCCATGGATGCCCTCCACCGAAAACGGTGTCTGAAACGAGCTGGGAAGATCATTAAAGACCCCTCACACCCCAATCATGGACTGTTTGCCCTCCTCCCATCAGGGAGGCGGTACAGGAGCCTCAGGTCTCGTACCAGTAGGATGAGGAACAGCTTCTACAATCATACCGTCGCATTGCTGAACTCGGAGTCCCGCCGATAGATTCCTCCGGTCCCTCCGTCCCCATTGTTTAATTATTCTCCATTTTCTATTGTTCTGTATCCTCTTTTTTTTTTTAATTTCTATATTGCACTACTACGGACTGACGCAAAACTGCATTTCGTTGTACCGATACTCAGTATTTGTGCAATGACATTAAAGTTGAATTGAATTGAATTGAATTGAATTGAATTGAATTGAAGAGTAAGATCAGGGCCATTTGCGAGTGGGGCGAGGGGTGGACGTGAATAAGGAGGTCAAAGTACTGTATATGAATGCGCGAAGTATAATAAATAAAGTGGACGAGCTTGAGGCTCAGTTAGAAATTGGCAAGTATGATGTTCTGGGAATTATTGAGACATGGCTGCAAGAGGGCCAGGGCTGGGAACTGAATATTCAAGGGTATACCTCCTATCGAAAAGATAGACAGGTAGGCAGAGGGGGTGAGGTTGCTCTGTTGGTGAGGAATGAAATGCAGTCTCTTGCAAGGGATGACATTGAAACAGGAGATATGGAGTCAGTATGGATAGAACTAAGGAATTGTAAGGGTAAAAAGACCATAATGGGACGTATCTACAGCCCCCAAACAGTAGCCTGCACATAGGGTGAAAGTTGAATCAGGAGTTAAAGCTGGCGTGTAGCAAAGGTAATGCTGTGGTTGTTATGGGAGATTTCAACATGCAAGTAGACTGGGAAAATCAGGTAGGTACTGGACCCCAAGAAAGGGACTTTGTAGAGTGCCTTCGTGATGGATTCTTAGAGCAGCTTATATTGGAGCCTACCAGGGAGAAGGCAATTCTGGATTTAGTGTTATGCAATGAACCGGATTTGATAAAGGACCTTGAGGTTAATGAGCCATTAGGAGGTAGTGACCATAACATGGTCAGGTTTAATCTACAATTGGAGAGGGAGAAGGGTAGATCGGAGGTGTCAGTGTTACAGTTGAATAACGGGCCTGTGGGGCCATGAGGGAGGAGCTGGCCAAAGTTGACTGGAAAGATACACTAGCAGGGATGACAGTGGAACAAAAATGGCAGGTATTTCTAGGAATAATACAGAAGGTGTAGGATCAGTTCATTCCTAGGAAGAAGAAAGATTCCAAGGGGAGTAAGGGGCGACCGTGGCTGACAAGGAACTTCAGGAACAGTATAAAAATAAAAGAGAAGAAGTACAACATAGCAAAGATGAGTGGGAGGCAAAAGGATTGGATAATGTTTAAAGAGCAACAGAAGATAACTAAAAAGACAATACAGGAGAAAAGATGGGGCACGAAGGTAAGCTAGCCAAGAATATAAAGGAGAATAGTAAAAGCTTTAGGTATGTGAAAAAAAATAGCTAAGACCAATGTTGGACCCTTGAAGACCGAAAAAGGTGAATTTATTATGGGGGACAAGGAAATGGCAGATTAGTTGAACAGGTACTTTGGATCCGTCTTCACTAAGGAGGACAAAAACAATCTTCCTGATATAGTAGTGGCCAGAGGATCTGGGGTGACGGAGGAACTGAAGGAAACCCACATTAGGCAGGAAATGGTGTTGGGTAGACTGATGGGACTGAAGGCTGATAAATCCCCAGGGCTTGATGGTCTACATCCCAGGGTACTTAAGGAAGTGGCTCTAGAAATTGTGGATGCATTGGTGATAATTTACCAATGTTCTATAGGCTCAGGATCAGTTCCTGTGGATTGGAGGGTAGCTAATGTTATCCCACTTTTTAAGAAAGGAGGGAGAGAGAAAACGGAATTATAGACCAGTTAGCCTGACATTGGTGGTGGGGAAGATGCTGAAGTCAATTATAAAAGATGAGATAGCCGCACATTTGGATAGCAGTAACAGGATCGGTCCGAGTCAACATGGATTTATGATGGGGTAATCATGCTTGACTAATCTTCTGGAATTTTTTGAAGATGTAACTAGGAAAATGGACAAGGGAGAGCCAGTGGATGTAGTGTACCTGGACTTTCAGAAAGCATTTGATAAGGTCCCACATAGGAGATTAGTGGGAAAAATTAGGACACATGGTATTGGGGGTAGAGTGCTGACATGGATAGAAAATTGGTTGGCAGACAGGAAACAAAGAGTAGGGATTAACGGGTCCCTTTAAAAATGGCAGGAAGTGACGAGTGGGGTACCGCAAGGCTCGGTGCTGGGACCGCAGCTATTTACAATATACATCAATGATTTGGATGAAGGGATTCAAAGTAACAATAGCAAATTTGCAGATGACACAAAGCTGGGTGGCAGTGTGAACTGTGAGGAGGGTGCCGTGAGAAACTTTATCCCAGTTTAATGTGGATAAATGTGAGGTTATCCACTTTGGTAGCAAAAAAAAGGAAGCCAGATAACTATCTAAATGGTGTCAAATTGGGAAAAGGGGAAGTACAATGGGATCTGGGGCTCATTGTTCATCAGTCAATGAAAGTAAGCATGCAGGTACAGCAGGCAGTGAAGAAAGCGAATGGCATGTTGGCCTTTATAACAAGAGGAGTTGAGTATATGTGCAAAGAGGTCCTTCTGCAGTTGTAAAGGGCCCTAGTGGGACCACACCTGGAGTATTGTGTGCAGTTTTGGTCCCCTAATTTGAGGAAGGACATTCTTGCTCTTGAGGGAGTGCAGCGTAGGTTTACAATGTTAATTCCTGAGATGACAGGACTGTCATATGCTGAGAGAAAGGAGCGGCTGGGCTTGTACACTTGAGTTTAGAAGGATGAGAGGGCATCTTATTGAAACATATAAGATTATTAAGGGTTTGGACAAGCTTGAGGCAAGAAACATGTTCCTGATGTTGGGGGAATCCAGAACCGCCCGCCGCTGATTGGAGGATGGGAATGGTGGGCTGGAGGAGAGTGGGAGAAAGCGAGGCTCCCATTGGTTGAGCGCCTCACCGCCGGGTAACTCACTCACCACCAAAGATTATAGAGGAATTTTTTAAAGGCATTTCATGATAATAGCTGTTAAAACTGACTATACCCATCTGACAGGTTAAACGTTGCACTAACTAACAAGAGATGGCCAAAGGACATAAATGCATGACATGAAAGCACCGTTGGCAGAGTGGCAGGCAGCGGCTGCAATCAGGCCCGGCGAGGGGCGGGAGGAGGACGAGATGGAGCCGCTGCTGCTGCGCGGGTCCCGTCATTCGCTCTGACCCTCCGTCGCGCCACACTTAGCATCTTTCCCACGCATTACAGCCGTCGCCGACACAAAACGTCATGTTCCTTTTCTCCTGAGTTGCTGAGTTACTCCAGTTTTATCTTCGGTATAAACCAGTATCTGCAGTGCCAAGCCGGGCAAAATGACTCGGCGTTTAGGTTGCCCGGCAACACTTTCGGTGGTCAATGGCACCCGGGCAACCGCTAATTTCGAGCCCTGCCCTAGGTCGACATTTTTATTTATCATTTTTATTTCACAGTTCAGAACATCATAACTTTACAAAGATCAATCAATTGTAAAACAAAATTATCAGCCAGTGGTTAGCATTACCTTTCTTCCTTCAAAACCTTGCTATTGTTGTGATGTTATTGGGAGGCAGATATGATCCCAGTGTGCTCGCTGCCGAGCTAGCATAAAACAATGCGCGTGATTGATCAATTGTCAACTCAATGTCAAATGTGCTTTTATTGGACAATTACTACTAGGAACATTTGAGGTTTTTATCATATTTTAAAAATATGTGCAGGTTTTGTTCTTTATAGACAATAGGTGCACGAGTAGGCTATTCGGCCCTTCGAACCAGCATCGCCATTCAATGTGATCATGGCTGATCATCCACAATCAGTAACCCATTCCTGCCTTCTCTCCATGTCCCTTAAATCCGCTTACCCGAAGAGTTTTATCTAACTCTCTTGAAAGCATCCGGGGAACCAGCCTCCACCGCCCTCTGACGAGTTTCAGGTATGATTTCAATAATATTTTTACACAATATGTTATAAATACAGGTAGATCCATGATTTTGGTCACAAAATGAAACGAAAAAGCACCGCGGCCCACGGTCTACAAATAAATGAGTTCTGTTGAGAACCCCTTGTCTCCGCATGCAATGTAGGCCACTCGGCCCATCTGGTCACTCACTGCCAGTGTTTCTCTTCTGTTGACTTCTCTGGAATGCTCTTGTATTTCTTCCTCCTCTGTTTACTCTGGGGAGGGAGGGTGAAAACTGCCATTGGTTTATGCGTAACATACTTGGAATTTCCGCCGTGTTACATTGATTGCAGACTCTCCACATAGAAGAACAAAGTGTGTGTTGTCCATTGTGGAACGTTGAGCCGGTGATTTCAGATCATGTCCATGGCGCCCTGTTTACCCAGAAACCTCCGCGCCCCAGAACTCGCCCGATGTTGCGGCCGATACCAAGCGCGCAGGCGCAGAGAGCCCGGAAGTGGTGCTGCCAAGGCGCGCATGCGGTCCGTGGACAAAAGACTCCGGAGGATCGGCGGCGGGTAGGAGCGGGGATCCGGGCGCGGGATCAGTCAACACCGAGGCCCGGCCTGAGGAACGGCCCCCGGCTGCGGGAAGAATCGGTGCGGTCCCCGGCGGCGTGAGCGCATCGAATGCACGGATTGACCGGTGAGAGGAAGAGTCCCGACCCGGACAGACCTTTCCCTGTTAATTTATGGTCAACTCTTTTTACAGGGTAGAAGAAGCAGAGGATTGATGTTCAGGAATCTCTAACTCACCAGCATGGAGAAATTACTCGCCAGCTCTGAGTGTGGGCAGGGATTAAACCAACCTTCTCAACTGTTGACCCGACAGCAAGTTCACACTGTGGAGAAACCGTTTACTTGTCCCGATTGTGGGAAGGGATTCTCTCAAGCTAGCCAGCTAAAGTGGCACCAGCAGATTCACACCGGGCAGAGGCTGCCAACACGCCCGCGAGTTCAAACCGGTGAGAGGCCATTTAACTGCTCCGAGTGTGGGAAGGCATTCACACATTCTCGCAACCTGAGGAATCACGAGCAGGTTCACGCTGCAGAGAAGCCGCTTACATGTCCAGATTGTGGGAAGGGGTTCACTCAATCGTACCTACTGAAGAGGCACCAGAAAATTCACACAGGAGAGAGGCCGTTCACTTGCTCTGAGTGTGGGAAGGAATTCATTGGATCATCTAAGTTGCTGCTGCACCAGAGAATTCATACAGGGGAGAAGCTGTTTGTCTGCTCTGAATGTGGGAAGGGATTTACTCGTTCATCTCAGTTACTGAGACACCAGAAAATTCACACGGAGGAGAGGCCGTTCACCTGCTCTGAATGTGGGAAGGGATTTGCTCGTTCATCTCAGTTACTGAAACACCAGAAAATTCACACGGGGGAGAAGCCGTTTGTCTGCTCTGAGTGTGGGAAGAGATTCATTGAATCATTTCAGTTACAGAGACACGAGCGAATTCACACTGGAGAGAGGCCGTTCACCTGCTCTGAATGTGGGAAGGGATATGCTTGTTCATCTGGGTTACTGCGACACCAGAAATTTCACACGGGGGAGAAGCCATTTGTCTGCTCTGAGTGTGGGAAGAGATTCATTGACTCATTTCAGTTACAGAGACACGAGCAAATTCACACTGAAGAGAGGCCGTTCACCTGTTCTGAATGTGGGAAGGGATTTACTTGTTCATCTAGGTTACTGATACACCAGAGAATTCACACTGGAGAGAGGCCGTTCACCTGCTCTGAATGTGGGAAGGGATATACTTGTTCATCTGACTTACTGAGACACCAGAGAATTCACACGGGGGAGAAGCCGTTCACCTGCTCTGAGTGCGGGATGGTATTCAGCCGATCTTACAACCTGGTATTCCACCACCGAGTTCACACTGCGGAGAAACCATTTGTCTATACCGATTGTGGGATGGGATTTGATCGAGCAAGGAGGCTGAAGATCCACCAGGGAGTTCACACGGGGGAGAGGCCGTTCACCTGCTCTGAATGTGGGAAGGGATTTACTCAACCTTCTAGCCTGAAGACCCACCAGCGAGTTCACACCGGGGAGAGGCCGTTCACCTGCTCTGAATGTGGGAAGGGATTCACTCGTTCATCTGACTTACTGAGACACCAGATAATTCACACGCGGGAGAAGCCATTTGTGTGCTCTGAGTGTGGTAAGAGATTCATTGAATCAATTGAGTTACAGAGACACGAGCAAATTCACACTGGAGAGAGGCCGTTCATCTGCTCCGAATGTGGGAAGGGATTTACTCACCCTTCTAACCTGAAGACCCACCAGCGAGTTCACACCGGGGAGAGGCCGTTCACCTGCTCCAAGTGTGGTAAGGGATTCACTCGTTTATCTGACTTACTGAGACACCAGAAAATTCACACGAGGGAGAAGCCATTTGTGTGCTCTGAGTGTGGGAAGAGATTCATTGAATCAATTAAGTTACAGAGACACGAGCAAATTCACTGTGGAGAGCGGCCGTTCACTCAATCTTCTAACCTGAAGGCCCACCAGCGAATTCACGCTGTGGAGAAGCCATTTGCCTCTCCCAACCATGGGTAGGATTTCATCGAGCAAGGAGTCTGAAGATCCACCAGCGAGTTCACAAGGGGGAGAGGCCGTTCACCTGCTCCGAATGTGGGAAGGGATATACTCGTTCATCTCTGTTACCCAGGGGGTCACTCAGTAAGTCTAACCGGGTGACCCCCCCCCCCCCCCGAGAATTCATGCTGGGGAGAGAGTATTCACCTGTTTAGTGTGTGGGCTGGGATTTACTTGAATATCTGAACAATTGATACACCAGCTCGTTCACACTGGGGGAGAAAGGTTAAAAGAGTTCCTGGTCTGCTTAGAGTTTAGAGATACAGTACGGAAACAGGCCCTTCGGGCCCATCAGGTCTGCGCCGACCAGCAGTTCCCACGTATTAACACTATCCTACACCCACTAGGGCCAATTTTAACACAAGCCAATTAACTACAAACCTGTATGTCTTTGAAGTGTGGGAGGAAACCGAAGATCTCGGAGAAAACCCACGCAGATCATGGGCTGTGCGTATAAACTCCGTACAAAACAGCACCCTATAGTCAGGATCGAACCTGGGTCACCTGCGCTGTAAGGCAGCAAGTCTACCACTGCGCCACAATCATGAATTGAATTGAATAAATGTTATTACCCAAATATGTATACATAAAAGGAATTTGCCTCAGTTGTTAAATTTTGTTGCATCCACAAGTGACTGCTGGTGTTGGACTCTATGGTTACTGCTGATATATTACTACACATAGTGATGGGTCCACCACCATACTCCAAATTCTGAACAATAACAGCCTATTGCACTTTATCTGTTTATTTATTGTGTATATATATGGTCTATGGTATATAAACACACTGAATTGTATCTCCTGTTCTGCATTATATTTACATATTCTGTTGTGCTGCAGCAAGCAAGAATTTCATTGTACTATCTGGGACACATGACAATAGAATTCTCTTGACTCTTGACATGGACTTAAGCAAAAAAAGGTTCTTGGGGGGGAAAAAGAGCTACTTTAAATTTAGTTGTGTCTGATTGGGTAACTATGGTAGGGTGAAGACTATTCCATGCTTTAATTGTGCGGGGGAACTCCATGGAGCATCCAGCATCTCTGGACAGAAGAAATTGGGTGACGTTTTGGGTAGAGGCCCTTCTTTAAACTACCTCTGGTTTTAGTGTTTTTAGTTTAAAGATACATCGTGGAAACAGGCACTTTGGCCCATCAAGTCCATGCCGACCACCGATCACCCGTGCACTAGTTCTATCCCACACATTAGCGATGTAAGTCAAGAGTGTTTTATTCTCTCATCTCTTGTATCTGTAAAATTGCCCCAAATGTGTATGGAGTGGGTGAGGAAAGTGGGATAACAGAACTTGTGTGAATGGGTGGACAAAAATGCTGGAGAAATTCAGCGGCTGAGGCAGCATCTATGGAGCGAAGGAAATAGGCGATGTTTCGGTAGAGACCCTTCTTCAGACTGATGTGGGGGCGGGAAGAAGAAAGGAAGAGGCGGAAACAGTGGGCTGGTGTAGAGCTGGGAAGGGGAGGAGATGGCAGAGACTACCTGAAATTGGAGAAGTCAATATTCATACTGCTGCGGTGCTGGCTCATTCCTGCCTTCTCTCCATATCCCTTAAATCCGCTATCCTGAAGAGTTTTATCTAACTCTCTTGAAAGCATCCAGGGAACCAGCTTCCACCGCCCTCTTGACGAGTTTCAGGTATGATTTCTATAATATTTTTACACAAACTACATTATTAAAAGTCTGATCTTGATCTCTTTTGGCTCGCTCTACTGTGATTTCCGAGAGAACGCCGCCACCTAGGGCCGCCAATTTTGGCCACCTCGCTCAGAGCCCCCCTCCGCCTTCCAGGACCATTGGATTTTTCCCATCGGTGAAAAATCAGAGATATTAATGTTTTTTTTTTAATTTGCCATTCTCTCTGCTGCCCCCGCTGGCCGAGGGGCAAAAGGGCTCCAGATTTTATCTTTCTTGACCCATGTCTGGTATCTACTTGAAATTTGGCACAGATTTAGATTAAACATCATTGATAAGGAATTCATAATCCGTCAGTGCAAAACATAGAAACATAGAAATTAGGTGCAGGAGTAGGCCATTCGGCCCTTCGAGCCTGCACCGCCATTCAATATGATCATGGCTGATCATCCAACTCAGTATCCCGTACCTGCCTTCTCTCCATACCCTCTGATCCCCTTAGCCACAAGGGCCACATCTAACTCCCTCTTAAATATAGCCAATGAACTGGCCTCGACTACCCTCTGTGGCAGGGAGTTCCAGAGATTCACCACTCTCTGTGTGAAAAAAGTTCTTCTCATCTCGGTTTTAAAGGATTTCCCCCTTATCCTTAAGCTGTGACCCCTTGTCCTGGACTTCCCCAACATCGGGAGCAATCTTCCTGCATCTAGCCTGTCCAACCCCTTAAGAATTTTGTAAGTTTCTATAAGATCCCCTCTCAATCTCCTAAATTCTAGAGAGTATAAACCAAGTCTATCCAGTCTTTCTTCATAAGACAGTCCTGACATCCCAGGAATCAGTCTGGTGAACCTTCTCTGCACTCCCTCTATGGCAATAATGTCCTTCCTCAGATTTGGAGACCAAAACTGTACGCAATACTCCAGGTGTGGTCTCACCAAGACCCTGTACAACTGCAGTAGAACCTCCCTGCTCCTATACTCAAATCCTTTTGCTATGAAAGCTAACATACTATTCGCTTTCTTCACTGCCTGCTGCACCTGCATGCCCACTTTCAATGACTGGTGTACCATGACACCCAGGTCTCGCTGCATCTCCCCTTTTCCTAGTCGGCCACCATTTAGATAATAGTCTGCTTTCCTGTTTTTGCCACCAAAATGGATAACCTCACATTTATCCACATTATACTGCATCTGCCAAACATTTGCCCACTCACCCAGCCTATCCAAGTCACCTTGCAGTCTCCTAGCATCCTCCTCACAGCTAACACTGCCCCCCAGCTTAGTGTCATCCGCAAACTTGGAGATATTGCCTTCAATTCCCTCATCCAGATCATTAATATATATTGTAAATAGCTGGGGTCCCAGCACTGAGCCTTGCACTCTAATTAATTAAGCTAATAGGAAAAAGTAACAGCACCCTCTTGTGCTCAAATATATATAGCTGTACATGGGAACATTGAATATGGGTCTGCCGCAGTGGTTCTGGGTTTCACCCGCTCCTGAACCCGCCTAATTAATGGGTGAGGGCAGATCCTGTGCGTTCCCCAGCTTACTGAACGCCACTGACTGCCAGTGTGCAGAGTGAGGGTCACCGCCATAGTGGGACTGGGACAGTGCCAGGCTGGGGGAAGGCTAAGCAGGGCTCGAAATTAACGGTTGCCCGATTGCCAATGGCCATCTAAAGTCCCGCCAGGCAACCTAAAAGCCATGCCATTTTGCCTGGCTTGGCAAGCTCCTGGGACACCTGCAGTTCAACTCTGAGCGGGCCCTCCTCTCTATCTTTCTCTGGCAATTTCCGTCTCCGCCCACCATCCGTGTCCGGGCCGCTGGGCTCCGCTCTATGATCCTTGGCCGGGTCTCGGGTCTTTGTTTTTCATAATGGCGTCTTTGACTTTCATTGTTGATAAACAGCAATAAAAGTTTCCAAAGGTGATGGGAAGACTGGAGGAAAGACAAGGTGCTGAGAGCTCTCTTATACCTGCATGAATCATAGAAAATAAGTGCAGGAGTAGGCCATTCAATATGATCATGGCTGATGATTCAACTCGGTATCCTGTACCTGCCTTCTCTCCATACCCCCTGATCCCTTTAGCCACAAGGACCACATCTAACTCCCTCTTAAATATAGCCAATGAACTGGCCTCAACTACCTTCTGTGGCAGAGAGTTCCAGAGATTCACCACTCTCTGTGTGAAAAATGCTTTTCTCATCTCGGTCCCAAAGGATTTCCCCTTTATCCTTAAACTGTGACCCCTTGTCCTGGACTTCCCCAACATCGGGAACAATCTTCCTGCATCTAGCCTGTCCAACCCCTTAGGAATTGTGTAAGTTCCTGTAAGATCCCCCCTCAATCTCCTAAATTCTAGCGAGTACAAGCCGAGTCTATCCAGTCTTTCTTCATATGAAAGTCCTGACATCCCAGGAATCAGTCTGGTGAACCTTCTCTGTACTCCCTGTATGGCAAGAATGTATTTCCTCGGATTTGGTCTAATTAATTTACTCAGATGGAGGAGGTAATTAAACACACCTGAGCAATTACAAACACATGTGAAGCCATTATGGACTTTAGTAAGGCCTTTGACAAGGTTCCTCATGGAAGGTTGGTTAAGAAGGTTCAACTGGTATAAATGCAGGAGTAGCAAGGTGGATTCAACAGTGGCTGAATGGGAGACGCCAGAGGGTAATGGTGGATAGCTGTTTGTCGGGTTGGAGGCAGGTGACTAGTGGGGTGCCTCAGGGATCTGTGTTGGGTCCTTTGTTGTTTGTCATGTACATCAATGATCTGGATGAAGGTGTGGTAAATTGGATTAGTAAGTATGCAGATGATACCAAGATAGGGGGTGTTGTGGATAATGAAGAGGATTTCCAAAGTCTACAGAGTGATTTGGGCCATTTGGAAGAATGGGCTGAAAGATGGCAGATGGAGTTTAATGCTGATAAATGTAGCAACCTTGGCAGGACAAATCAAAATAGGACGTACATGGTAAATGGTAGGGAATTGAAGAATGCAGTTGAAAAGATCGGAATAACCGTGCATAGTTCCTTAAAGGTGGAATCTCATATAGATAGGGTGGTAAAGAAAGCTTTTGGTATGCTAGCCTTTATAAATCAGAGCATTGAGTATAGAAGCTGGAATGTAATGTTAAAATTGTACAAGGCATTGGTGAGACCAAATCTGGAGTATGGTGTTGATGTCAACAAAATAGAGAGTACAGAGGAGATTTATTAGAATGTTGCTGGGTTTCAACAACTAAGTTACAGAGAAAGGTTGAATAAGTTAGGTCTTTATTCTCTGGAGCGCAGAAGGTTAAGGGGGGACTTGATAGAGGTCTTTAAAATGATGAGAGGGATAGACAGAGTTGATGTGGACAAGCTTTTCCCTTTGAGAATAGGGAAGATTCAAACAAGAGGACATGACTTCAGAATTAAGGGACAGAAGTTTAGGGGTAACATGAGGGGGAACTTCTTTACTCAGAGAGTGGTAGCGGTGTGGAATGTGCTTCCAGTGGAAGTGGTGGAGGCAGGTTCATTGGTATCATTTAAAAATAAATTGGATAGGCATATGGATGAGAAGGGAATGGAGGGTTATGGTATGAGTGCAGGCAGGTGGGACTAAGGGAAAATAATTGTTTGGCACGGACTTGTAGGGCCGAGATGCCCTGTTTCCGTGCTGTAATTGTTATATTTTATATGGTTATTATGGTGCCCTGAAGTGGGGGGGGGGGGGGACTATGTATAAAGACAGCTGTAATTTCTACATGGTGAAATGTATAAAAAATACCCTTTAATAAAATCTGACAATGTGCACTTTAACCATATGTGATTTTTTCTACCACACATCTCAAATTGTGTAGTACAGAGGCGAATAAATAAATGATGGGTGTGTTCCAATCATTATGGAGGGCACTGTATGATCTTGAGTGGATGTTTCCACTACTGGGAGAGTCTTGGACCAGTGGTCATAGCCTCAAAATTAAAGGATGTTCCTTTAGAAAGGAGACCTGGGGGAGCGGTGAAGGAACTTTATAGTTTTAGAATCCTCTGCCCAGGGGATAAGTCTGTGTTTGTTTGTTCATTCTAGTTTAGGCTCTGTGCACACGGCAGCTAGCCAACATTCCCTTGTACTTTTATTTTTTAATTTCAAGTTTTTCTTTATTTTTTCACTTTTAATTTCAAGTTTTTGCCTACCTTGTTGCGTGTTGTGGCTGATGGCAGACCAGTTTCCTTGCCGGGATGAATGAAGTTTTATATGTATAGATTGGCCATGACTGACTGGTGGAGTAGACTCGATGGGCCGAATGGTCTAAATCTGCTCCTATGACATGAACTTATGAACTTTACTGTCGAGGGTCGTCCAGGGGGGTTCTCACGTTCAAGGTCGTCAACTTTACCTCAGGGCTTCTTCATCAACCGCAGTGGGGAATCATCTCAATTGTTGAGAGAGCGAACTGAAGGGACAGCGCCAGTAACACGGTGTGTGTGTGGAGTTGGGCTCCATTGCCGCCAGTAACACGGTGTGTGTGTGGAGTTGGGCTCCATTGCCGCCAGTAACACGGTGTGTGTGTGAGTTGGGCTCCCATATGCCGCCAGTAACACGGTGTGTGTGTGGAGTTGGGCTCCATTGCCGACCAGTAACAGGTGTGTGGAGTTGATGCTCAATTGCCGCGCATTAACACGGTGGGTGTGGGGGATTTGGGCGCCGTGCGGCCCGGCTGTGACGAGCGGCGCCGCACGCGGAAAGCAGCCGTTTGGGCCCCCGGGCGTTTTTGAATCCCCAACGGCCGCAGCGCCGAAGCCGCGCGCTCCCCACGGGGGGGGTTGACGACGCGACACGTGACCGGCCGTCAGCGGTGCTGTGATTGGAGGAGCGGTTCAGCCGGCCACGTGGGGCCCGGCCCCGCCTGCTGCCGATTGGAGGATGGGAATGGCGGGCTGGAGGAGAGCGGGAGATAGCGAGGCTCCCATTGGTTGAGCGGAGGCCGAGAGACGACGCCTCACCTACGGGTAACTCGATCACCACCAAAGATTATAGAGGAATTTTCTAAAGGCATTTCATGATAATAGCTGTTAAAACTGACTAAACCCATCTGACAGGTTAAACGTTACACTAACTAACAAGAGATGGCCTAAGGACATAAATGCAGCAAATGTTCTTATGGTAATATATTTAAAGGTGTCAAGACGACACATTACCGGACATTCAGATTAAATGTATGTGTTGTGAACAGCAATGAAACATAGAAACATAGAAAGTAGGTGCGAGAGTAGACCACCAGGTCCGTCGAGCCCGCACCGCCATTCGCTCATGGCTGAACACTAAACAGACACACTTACCCACAAACAGTAGACACAAGACACAGAACACAAGACACTACCCTCCCCTTTATACCGCTATCACCCCTCTCCACCCCAAGAACCTCGTGATCTCCTGGGGGAGGCAAAAAACCGGATAAAAACCCAGGTCCAATTCGGGAAAAAAATCCGGGAAATTCCTCTCCGACCCCAATCCAGGCGATCGACACTTGTCCAGGAGATCACTCAGTGAATATACTGAGATGAAGATACCCAATGTACACAAAAAAGCTGGAGAAACTCAGCGGGTGCAGCAGCATCTATGGAGCGAAGTAAAAATGCAACTTTCGAGCCGAAACACATCTTCAGAACGTTCTGCCATCGACTCACTCTACAACAACCCACATTGGGTTATCAAACCCGCCGACAAGGGAGGTGCCGTGGTAGTCTGGCGCGCCGAAAATATTTAAAAACACCTGCCCGAATGAAGATACCCAGTTTGTAAGCACCAAATTAAAAAAAAAATTGATAAACGCTTTTTCCATCATTCCCACCAGAATTAATGTTAAAATTTCAACTGAAATATCTCCTGACCAAATTTGTGATTTATATGACCGACCGTAGAAGTAAAACCTGGATAAATCCAACGTGTAGTTGTGAATTGCTCATCAGAATAAGTGTACTGATATTCCATATTAAGAGCATTGATTTGCCGTTAAAATTAATTCTGTAATAACGTGTCAACGGTAGCAGTGGCAATCGAACACTGTGGTGTTAATGTTTCACGTGTTCACAATTTAATTAATCCATCTTTTTGGATTAAAACAAATAATAACATTGGGAATTAAATCATATTTGATTGCATTCCGTTATCAAACATAGTCAATGTTCGCTCTGAAGACATTTCCAGCACAATAGGGTCAGGAGGGGAGTGTGAATCAGTGCAGGATGGCGGTGGGGGGTTGAGAAGGCAATCGGTGTGGAATGGATGGATTGAGGCACGGGAATTAGTGCGTGTTGGTTGGAGTAGGTAAAATTGTGAGGGGAGAGCGCGGGGGGATGACTGGGGTTGAATGGGGGGGATCTGTGCAGGGTGGATGGGGGGGGGGGGGGTGCAGTGCAGGAAGAAGGGGGGGGAGCAGTGCAGGATGGATGGGAAGGGGGGTCAGTACAGGATGAATTGGGGGACCAGTGTAGGATTGATAGGGAGTGGCAGGAGAATCAATGCGAGGTGGATCAGGAGATCAGTGCACGTTTAATAGATGGGAGGGGGTAGATGAGGAGGGGAGTACACGAGATGTCAGTGATGACAGAATAGAGGTAGGAATGGGGATCAGTGCGGGATGGAAAGGGGTCTCAGGATATGGGGGTGGAGGGGGGATACAAGACACAGAGAGAGGAAGGGGCAGAGGAGGCAGGAAGGAAGGTTCTGAGGCGCGGAGGTTTCTGGGTAAACAGGGCGCCATGGACATGATCTGAAATCACCGTCTCAACGTTACCCAATGGACAACAGCCACTTTGTTCTTGTATGTGGAGAGTCTGCAATCAATGTAACATGTACAAGAGAGAGGGAGGAAGGGGCAGAGGAGGTGGGAAGGAAGGTCAGCGCTCCTCGAACAACCCCGGCATCATCACTGCCTTGTCCGTCCCTGTCCATCGCCAAGGGGGGGGGGGGGGCAGTTGGGATCTCCTCGCCATCACCGCCCCACCTCCGCCAGCCAACAGGAAGGTGCAGGGCCGAGCAGTGCAGATGCTTCAGACGGCGAAAGGGGGGGGATTTGTTTTGAAAGCACCGTTGGCGGAGTGGCAGGCAGCGGCCGCAATCAGGCCGGGCGGGGGGCGGGACGAGGAAGAGATGGAGCCGCTGCTGCTACTGTGCGGGGCCCGTCATTCGCTCTGACCCTCCGTCATGCCACACTTAGCAACGTTCCCACGCTTTACAGCCGTTGCCGACACAAAACGTCATGTTCCTTCTCTCCAGAGATGCTGCCAGACCCGCTGAGTTACTCCAGTTTTTTGTGAATATCTTTGGTACAAACCAGTATCTGCAGTGCCAAGCCGGTTGCCCGGCGGCACTTTGGGTGGTCAATGGAACCCGGGCAACCGCTAATTTCGAGCCCTGCCCAAGGTCGACATTTTTATTTATCATTTTTATTTCACAGTTCAGTTCATAACTTTACAAAGATCAATCAATTGTAAAACAAAATTATCAGCCAGTGGTTAACATTACCTTTCTTCCTTCAAAACCTTGCTATTGTTGTGATGTTATTAGGAGGCAGATATGATCCCAGTGTGCTCGCTGCCTAGCTAGCATAAAACAAAGCACGTGATTGCTCAATTGTCAACTCAATGTCAAATGTGCTTTTATTGGACAATTACTACTAGGAACATTTGAGGTTTTTTTCATATTTTAAAATATGTGCATGTTTTGTTCTTTATAGACAATAGGTGCAGGAGTATGCTATTCGGCCCTTTGAACCATTCAATGTGATCATGGCTGATCATCCACAATCAGTAACCCATTCCTGCCTTCTCTCCATATCCCTTAAATCCGCTTACCCGAAGAGTTTTATCTAACTCTCTCTTGAAAGCATCCAGGAAACCAGCCTCCACCGCCCTCTGACAAGTTTCAGGTATGATTTCTATAATATTTTTACAAACTATGTTATAAATACAGGTAGATACATGATTTTGGTCACAAAATGAAACGAAAAAGCACCGCGGCCCATGGTCTACAAATAAATTAGTTCTGTTGAGAACCCCTTGTCTCCACATGCAATGTAGGCCACTCGGCCCATCTGGTCACTCACTGCCAGTCTTTCTCTTCTGTTGACTTCTCTGAAATGCTCTTGTATTTCTTCCTCCTCTGTTTACTCTGGGGAGGGAGGGTGAAAACTGCCATTGGTTCACGCGTAACATAGTTGGAATTTCCGCCGTGTTACATTGATTGCAGACTCTCCACATACAAGAACAAAGTGGCTGTTGTCCATTGGGTAACATTGAATGGTGATTTGTTGGTTAACATTATGTCCATGGCGCCCTGTTTACCCAGAAACCTCCGCGCCCCAGAACTCGCCCTATGTTGCAGCCGATAACAAGCGCGCATGCGGGGAGAGCCCGGAAGTGTTGCAGCCAAGGCGCGCATACGGTCCGTGGACAAGACTCCGGAGTATCGGCGGCGGGTAGGAGCGAGGATCCGGGCGTGGGATCAGTCAGCACCACGGCCCGGCCTGAGGAACGGCCCCGGCTGCGGGGAAAATCGGTGCGGTCCCCGGCGGTCATTGCACGCATTGAGCGATGAGAGGAAGGGTCCCGACCCGGACAGATCTTTACCTGTTCATTTATGGTCAACTCTTTTTACAGGGTAGAAGAAGCAGAGGATTGATGTTCAGGAATCTCAAACTCGTTTGTTTCACCGGAGCCTGAACGTGTGGGAGGATTCACTGCGTCAGCTGATCCGCCCGGACGCCAGACAGGTCACAGCATGGAGAAATTACTGGCCAACTCTGAGTGTGGGCAGGGATTAAACCAATCTTCTCACCTGTTGACCCGACAGCAAGTTCACACTGTGGAGAAACTGTTTACCTGTCCCGATTGTGGGATGGGATTCACTCAATCGTACCGACTGAAGAGGCACCAGTATATTCACACAGGGGAGAGGCTGTTCACTTGCTCTGAATGTGGGCAGGGATTCATTGATTCGTATAAGTTGCTGCTACACCAGAGAATTCACACGGGGGAGAAGCCATTTGTCTGCTCTGAATGTGGGATGGGATTTACTAGTTCATCTGAGTTACTGAGACACCAGAGAATTCACACGGGGGAGAGGCCGTTTGTCTGCTCTGAGTGTGGGAAGAGATTCACTGAATCATCTGAGTTACAGAGACACGAGCGAATTCACACTGGAGAGAGGCCGTTCACCTGCTCTGAATGTGGGAAGGGATATGCTCTTTCATCTGAGTTACTGAGACACCAGAAAATTCACACGGGGGAGAAGCCGTTTGTCTGCTCTGAGTGTGGGAAGAGATTCGTTGAATCATTTCAGTTACAGAGACACGAGCAAATTCACACTGGAGAGAGGCCGTTTACCTGCTCTGAATGTGGGAAGGGATTTACTTGTTCATCTGGCTTACTGAGACACCAGAGAATTCACACGGGGGAGAGGCCGTTCACCTGCTCTGAGTGCGGGATGGTATTCAGCCGATCTTCCCACCTGGTGTCGCACTGGCGAGTTCACACTGCGGAGAAACCATTTGTCTATACCGATTGTGGGATGGGATTTGATCGAGCAAGGAGTCTGAAGTTCCACCAGCGAGTTCACACGGGGGAGAGGCCGTTCACCTGCTCTGAATGTGGGAAGGGATTTACTCAACCTTCTAGACTGAAGACCCACCAGCGAGTTCACACAGGGGAGAGGCCGTTCACCTGCTCTGAATGTGGGAAGGGATATGCTAGTTCAAATGACTTACTGAGACACCAGAAAATTCACACGAGGGAAAAGCCGTTTATCTGCTCTGAGTGTGGGAAGAGATTCATTGAATCAATTGAGTTACAGAGACATGAGCAAATTCACACTGGAGAGAGGCCGTTCACCTGCTCTGAATGTGGGAAGGGATTTACTCACCCTTCTAGACTGAAGATCCACCAGCGAGTTCACACCGGGGAGAGGCCGTTCACCTGCTCTGAATGTGGGAAGGGATATGCTCGTTCAACTGACTTACTGAGACACCAGAAAATTCACACGAAGGAAAAGCCGTTTGTCTGCTCTGAGTGTGGAAAGAGATTCATTGAATCATTTGAGTTACAGGCACACGAGCGAATTCACACTGGAGAGAGGCTGTTCACCTGCTCCGAGTGTGGGAAGGAATTCACTCAGTCGGATACGTTACTGAGACACCGCAGAACTCACTCTGGAGAGCTGCCGTTCACTCAATCTTCTAACCTGAAGGCCCACCAGCGAATTCACGCTGTGGAGAAACCATTTGCCTCTCCCAACCATGAGTAGGATTTCATCGAGCAAGGAGTCTGAAGATCCACCAGCGAGTTCACAAGGGGGAGAGGCCGTTCACCTGCTCCGAATGTGGGTAGGGATTTACTCGTTCATCTCTGTTACCTAGGGGGTCACTCAGTAAGTCTAATCGGGTGACGCCCCGGGAGAATTCATGCTGGGGAGAGAGTATTCACCTGTTTAGTGCGTGGGCTGGGATTTACTCGAATATCTGAACAATTGATACACCAGCTCGTTCACACTGGGGGAGAAATGTTAAAAAAGTTCCTGGTCTGCTTAGAGTTTAGAGAAACAGGCGCTTCAGCCCATCAGGTCCGCGCCGACCAGCAGTTCTTATGATTTCTATAATATTTTTACACAATCTACATTACTAAAAGTCTGATCTTGACCGCTTTTGGCTCGCTATACTGTGATTTCTTAGAGAACGCCGCCACCTAGGGCCGCCATTTTTGGCCACCTCGCTCAGAGCCCCCCTCCGCCTTCCAGGATCGCAGGATTTTTCCCATCGATGAAAAATCAGAGAGATATTAATGTTTTTTTTAAATTCGCCATTCTCTCTGCTGCCCCCGCTGGCAGCAGGGGGGAGAGACTATTAAAAACCAGAAGTGTCATTACTCACTCAGTCTCTGCCACACCCAGGAAGCGAGAGGGTCACAGCTCTCTGAGCTGCGAATAGCACTGAACGCACGTCTGCTCCACGGTGAGCCCCTCGATGTGGCTGTCAGGTGGCTGCTGCCAAATTGTTTGCCTTTTTTTTTAAAAGTTTGTTTTCAGAAAATGGATTGGTTGTCAAGTGGCTGCTGCCAAATTGTTTGCCTCGCCTTTTAAAAAGTTTGTGTTCACAAAATGAATTTTGGTTGTCAAGTGGCTGCTGCCAATTAACCTACAAACCTGTATGTATTTGGAGTGTGGGAGGAAACGGAAGATCTCGGAGAAAACCCACGCAGATCACAGGGAGAAAGTACAAACTCCGTACAGACAGCACCCGTAGTCAGGATCAAACCTGGGTCACCGGTGCGGCATTCACTGGAAGGCAGCAACCCTACCGCTGCGCCACTGTCATTAATCAAATTGTACATTTTGTTAGCCAAGTATGTGTACATACAAGGAATTTGCCTCAGTCGTTAAATCCTGTTGCGTCCACAAGTGACTGCTGGTGTTGGACTCTGGTTGCTGCTGATATATTACTACACATATCTTTGATATGTGCCAATAGGCCGTGGACCGAGGTGCCAAAAGGGCTCTAGATTTTAACTTTCTTGACCCATGTCTGGTATGTACTTGAAATTTGGCACAGATTTAGATAAAACTATACTAAGTGGAACCCGTTGGGTCCCAGCCTGAGGACAGACTCTATTTATAGACCACTGGGATATCTTCTGGGGTAGGGATGACCAAAAGGGACGGGTTACACCTTAACTGGAGGGGGACTGACATTCTGGCAGGCAGGTTTGCTAGGGCTACATGTGTGGGTTTAAACTAAATAGTAGGGGGGAGGGATTGACAAATTGGGAGTATAAAGATGGAGTTGAAGGGGAAGTGACTACAGGAAAAATTACAAAAGATTCTCGAATTAATGGGAAGGGAAGTTCGAGAAGGGATAAAAGAGTAAGGTCAGGGCCATTTGCGAGCGGTGCGAGGGGGGGGACGTGAATAAGGAGGTCAAAGTGTTGTATATGAATGCGCGAACTATAAGAAATAAAGTGGACGAGCTTGAGGCTCAGTTAGAAATTGGCAAGTATGATGTTGTGGGAATTATTGAGACATAGCTGCAAGAGGGCCAGGGCTGGGAACTGAATATTCAAGGGTATACCTCCTATCGAAAAGATAGACAGGTAGGCAGAGGGGGTGGGGTTGCTCTGTTGGTGAGGAATGAAATGCAGTCTCTTGCAAGGGATGACATTGAAACTGGAGATGTGGAGTCAGTATGGATAGAACTAAGGAATCGTAAGGGTAAAAAGACCCTAATGGGACTTATCTACAGCCCCCAAACAGTAGCCTGGACATAGGGTGCAAGTTGAATCAGGAGTTAAAATTGGCATGTAGCAAAGGTAATGTGGTTGTTATGGGAGATTTCAACATGCAAGTAGACTGGGAAAATCAGGTTGATATTGGACCCCAAGAAAAGGACTTTGTAGATTGCCTTCGTGATGGATTCTTAGAGCAGCTTATATTGGAGCCTAACAGGGAGAAGGCAATTCTGGATTTAGTGTTATGTAATGAACCGGATTTGATAAAGGACCTTGAGGTTAATGAGCCATTAGGAGGTAGTGACCATAACAAGGTCAGGTTTAATCTACAATTGGAGAGGGAGAAGGGTAGATCGGAGATGTCAGTGTTACAGTTGAATAAAGGGGCCTGTGGGGCCATGAGGGAGGAGCTGGCCAAAGTTGATTGGAAAGATACAATAGCAGGGATGACAGTGGAACAAAAATGGCAGGTATTTCTAGGAATAATACAGAAGGTGCAGGATCAGTTCATTCCGAGGAGGAAGAAAGATTCCAAGGGGAGTAAGGGGCGACCGTGGCTGACTTCAAGGACAGTATAAAAATAAAAGAGAAGAAGTACAACATAGCAAAGATGAGTGGGAAGCAAAAGGATTGGATAATGTTTAAAGAGCAACAGAAGATAACTAAAAAGACAATACGGGAGAAAAGATGAGGTACGAAGGTAAGATAGCCAAGAATATAAAGGAGGATAGTAAAAGCTTCTTTAGGTATGTGAAAAAAATAGTTAAGACCAATGTTGGACCCTTGAAGACCGAAAAAGGTGAATTTATTAGGAGGGACAAGGAAATGGCAGATTAGTTGAACAGGTACTTTGGATCCGTCTTCACTAAGGAGGACAAAAACAATCTTCCTGATATAGTAGTGGCCAGAGGATCTGGGTTGATGGAGGAACTGAAGGAAACCCACATTAAGCAGGAAATGGTGTTGGGTAGACTGATGGGACTGAAGGCTGATAAATCCCCAGGGCCTGATGGTCTACATCCCAGGGTACGTAAGGAAATGGCTCTAGAAATTGTGGACGCATTGGTGATAATTTACCAATGTTCTATAGACTCAGGATCAGTTCCTGTGGATTGGAGGGTAGCTAATGTTATCCCACTTTTTAAGAAAGGCGGGAGAGAGAAAACAGGGAATTATAGACCAGTTAGCCTGACATCGGCAGATGTTGAAGTCAATTATAAAAGATGAGATAGCCGCGCCTTTGGATAGCAGTAACAGGATCGGTCCAAGTCAACATGGATTTACAAAGGGGAAATCATGCTTGACTAATCTTCTGGAATTTTTTGAAGATGTAACTAGGAAAATGGACAAGGGAGAGCCAGTGGATGTAGTGTACCTGGACTTTCAGAAAGCATTTGATAAGGTCCCACATAGGAGATTAGTGGGAAAAATTAGGGCACATGGTATTGGCAGACAGGAAACAAAGAGTAGGGATTAACGGGTCCCTTTAAAAATGGCTAGTCGGATACCGCAAGGCTCGGTGCTGGGACCGCAGCTATTTACAATATACATCAATGATTTGGATGAAGGGATTCAAAGTAACATTGGCAAATTTGCAGATGACACAAAGCTGGGTGGCAGTGTGAACTGTGAGGAGGATGCCGTGTGAAACTTTATCCCAGTTTAATACGGATAAATGTGAGGTTATCCACTTTGGTAGCAAAAAGAGGATGGCAGATAACTATCTAAATGGTGTCAAGTTGGGAAAAGGGGAAGTACAACGGGATCTGGGGCTCCTTGTTCATCAGTCAATGAAAGTAAGCATGCAGGTACAGCAGGCAGTGAAGAAAGCGAATGGCATGTTGGCCTTTATAACAAGAGGTGTTGAGTATAGGTGCAAAGAGGTCCTACTGCAGTTGTACAGGGCCCTAGTGAGACCACACCTGGAGTATTGTGTGCAGTTTTGGTCCCCTAATTCGATGAAGGACATTCTTGCTCTTGAGGAAGTGCAACGTAGGTTTACAACGTTAATTCCCGGATTGGCGGGACTGTCATATGCTGAGAGAATGGAGCGGCTGGGCTTGTACACTTGAGTTTAGAAGGATGAGAGCATATCTTATTGAAACATATAAGATTATTAAGGGTTTGGACACGCTAGAGGCAGGAAACATGTTCCTGATGTTGGGGGAGTCCAGAACCAGGGGCCACAGTTTAAGAATAAGGGGTAAGCCATTTAGAACGGAGACGAAGAAACACTTTTTCTCACAGAGAGTTGTGAGTCTGTGGAATTCTCTGCCTCAGAGGGCGGTGGAGGCAGGTTCTGTGGATGCTTTCAAGAGAGCTAGATAAGGCTCTTAAAAATAGTGGAGTCAGGGGAATATGGGGAGAAGGCAGGAACGGGGTACTCATTGGGGATGATCAGCCATGATCACATTGAATGGCGGTGCTGGCTCGAAGGACCGAATGGCCTACTACTGTACCTATTGTCTATTGTCTCTCACCCTGGCCACAAACTCTTTGACTCACTTCCCTCTGGAAGGTGACTCCAGACTGTCAAAGCTGCCACAGCCAGACATAAAAACAGTCTGAAGAAGGGTTTCGACTCCCGAAACGTTGCCTATTTCCTTCGTTCCATTGATGCTGCCTCACCCGCTGAGTATCTCCAGCATTTTTGTCTACCGTTGATTTTCCAGCATCTGCAGTTCCTTCTTAAACAGACACAAAAAAACTTTTTTTCCACGAGTAGTACCTCTGCTCAATAACCAAAAATCTCCTTTTGCTCTGGTATTTTACTTAATGCACATGTTTAATCGATAATGTTTTATGATTAATGTTTAACGTTTTATGTGTCATGCCTAACTGTCACTGTATGTCGTTGTCACTTGCGGGCGGAGCACCAAGGCAAATCCCTTGTATGTAATTACTTTGCCAATAAAGTTATAGGGAGGTTGCACGGCAGTCGGGTCACAACCCGTGACCCTACTGTTGCAACGCTACGCCAACTGGAGTACACGCGATGAACCACAGGTAAGCACTGACCATTGTTTCCAGCGTAGCGACACTGTTAAAACCCGCCGAAATTGTCAATT
Organism: Amblyraja radiata; assembly: GCF_010909765.2. Lineage (NCBI taxonomy): Eukaryota > Metazoa > Chordata > Chondrichthyes > Rajiformes > Rajidae > Amblyraja > Amblyraja radiata. The sequence continues at coordinate 53,894,239 of NC_045970.1, read as the reverse complement.
TTTGCTCTGTAAAATGTTTAAATTTTTACAGCCAGATTTAACACTTCTGAAACTTTTTAGATGCCAAATAAAGAAAAAATATACATAATGCCTTACTGTTGATGAAATGCAGTGAGCAAACGCTATAATTCCCAATATTTTTAATCTCGATATCTGCACGGCCAATGTTCGCCAAGCCTTGTTGTTGTCCCTTCAGCTCTCACTTCTCTTTACCTTCATTTCTCTTCACTTTTGAAATTCTGAAGTAGGATACATGTCTCTCACGCTTACTCCGACTTGCACAATTTTTTACAGTGCAAAAATTCACTATTTTGGCGTTTTTTAACAGGTAGGAAAGTATATTAACAACATACTTGTGTGTTTCGTGTATTAACAACATGTACCGGAAGCTGCGATGTCCTCTAGATGAATTGAGCGGCTCCGTGCGTCAAGCCCTTTGACCCGGTGACCTTCCGTGCAACCCCACTATAAAATCTCGAAGCAAATCTGCGAAGACTCAGCTTTTCATTTTCCTTTAATTTCCCTATAAATTACAGGCTTGATATTCTTCCGATTTAATTCTGAATTCCGATTTTTTTTGTTTTCCTTTTTTTCTTTTTTTTTGTGCCCGATTATATGCCCCCCTATATAATCTCGAATTGTAGCCGCTGAATGCAGGTTACTGCCATGACGCCCTTTTTACCCAGAAACCTCCGCGCCCCAGAACTCGCCCTATGTTGCAGGCGACATCAAACGCGCAGGCGCGGAGAGCCCGGAAGTGGTGCCGCCAAGGCGCGCATGCGTGAACAAAAGACTCGGGAGGATCGGCGTCGGGTAGCAGCAGGGATCCGGGCGCGGGATCAGTCAGCACCGAGGCCCGGCCTGAGGAGCGGCCCCCGGCTGCGGGGAGAATCGGTGCGGTCCCCGGCGGCGTGAGCGCATCGAAAGCACGGATTGACCGGTGAGAGGAAGGGTCCCGACCCGGACCGACCTTTACCTGTTAATGTATGGTCAACTCTTTTTACAGGGTAGAAGAAGCAGAGGATTGATGTTCAGGAATCTCAAACTCGTTTATTTCACCGGCGCCTGAACGTGTGGGAGGATTCACTGCGTCAGCTGATCCGCCCGGACGCCATACAGGTCACAGCATGGAGACATTACTGGCCAGCTCTGAGAGTGGGCAGGGATTAAACCAATCTCCCCACCTGTTGACCCGTCAGCAAGTTCACATTGTGGAGAAACCGTTTACCTGTCCCGATTGTGGGATGGGATTCACTCGATCGTACCTACTGAAGAGGCACCAGTATATTCACACAGGGGAGAGGCCGTTCACTTGCTCTGAATGTGGGAAGAGTTTTACTCGTTCATCTGACTTACAGAGACACCAGAAAATTCACACGGGGGAGAAGCCGTTTGTCTGCTCGGAGTGTGGGAAGAGATTCATTGAATCATTTGAGTTACAGAGACACGAGCAAATTCACACTGGAGAGAGGCCGTTCACCTGCTCTGACTGTGGGAAGAGCTTTACTCGTTCATCTGACTTACTGAGACACCAGACAATTCACACGGAGCACAGGCCGTTCACCTGCTCTGAGTGTGGGAAGGGATTTACTTATTCATCTAATTTACAGAGACACCAGAGAATTCACACGGGGGAGAGGCCGTTCACCTGCTCTGAGTGCGGGATGGTATTCAGCCGAACTTGCCACCTGGTGTGCCACCGGCGAGTTCACACTGCGGAGAAACCATTTGTCTGTACCGATTGTGGGATGGGATTTGATCGAGCAAGGAGTCTGAAGATCCACCAGGGAGTTCACACCGGGGAGAGGCCGTTCACCTGCTCCGAATGTGGGAAGGAATTTACTCGTTCATCTAAGTTACTGAGACACCAGAAAATACACTCGGGGGAGAAGCCGTGTGTGTGCACTGAGTGTGGGAAGAGATTCATTGAATCATATCAGTTACAGAGACACCAGAAAATTCACACGGGGGAGAAGCCATTTGTCTGCTCTGAGTGTGGGAAGAGATTCATTGAATCAATTGAGTTACAGAGACACGAGCAAATTCACACAGGAGTGAGGCCGTTCACCTGCTCTGACTGTGGAAAGGGATATGCTCGTTCATCTGACTTACTGAAACACCAGAGAATTCACACGGAAGACAGGCCGTTCACCTGCTCTGAGTGCGGGAAAGGATTTAATTATTCATCTTGTTTACAGAGACACCAGAGAATCCACACGGGGGAGAGGCCGTTCACCTGCTCTGAGTGCGGGATGGTATTCAGCCGATCTTGCCACCTGGTGTCCCACCAGCGAATTCACACTGGGGAGAAACCATTTGTCTGCTCCGAGTGTGGGAAGGGATTCACTCAATCTTCTAGCCTGAAGACCCACCAGCGAATTCACGCTGTGGAGAAACCATTTGCCTCTCCCAACCATGGGTAGGGTTTCACCAGTAAGTGTAACCGGGTGACCCCCCCAGATAATTCATGCTGGGGAGAGAGCATTCGCCTGTTTAGTGCGTGGGCTGGGATTTACTCGAATATCTGAACAATTGTTACACCAGCTCGTTCACACTGGGGGAGAAAGGTTAAAAAAGTTCCTGGTCTGCTTAGAGTTTAGAGATACAGTGCGGAAACAGGCCCTTCGGCACATCAGGTCCGCGCCGACCAGCAGTTCTCACGTATTAACACTATCCTACACTCACTAGGGCCAATTTTTACACAAGCCAATTAACCGACAAACCTGTATGTCTTTGGAGTGTGGGAGGAAACCGAAGATCTCGGAGAAAACCCACGCAGATCAAGGGCTGAACGTACAAACTCCGTACAGACAGCACCCGTAGTCAGGATCGAACCTGGGTCACCTGCGCTGTAAGGCAGCAAGTCTACAACTGCGCCCCCATCATGAATTGAATTGAATAAATGTTATTAGCCAAATATGTATACATAAAAGGAATTTGCCTCAGTTGTTAAATCTTGTTGCATCCACAAGTGACTGCTGGTGTTGGACTCTATGGTTACTGCTGATATATTACTACACATAGTGATGGGTCCACCACCAAACTCCAAATTTTGAACAATAACAGCCTATTGCACTTTATGTGTTTATTTATTGTGTATATATATGGTCCATGGTATATAAACACACTGAATTGTATCTCCTGTTCTGCATTATATTTACATATTCTGTTGTGCTGCAGCAAGCAAGAATTTCATTGTACTATCTGGGACACATGACAATAAAATTCTCTTGACTCTTGACATGTACTTAAGCAAAAAAGGGTTCTTGGGGGAAAAAAAGAGCGACTTTAAATTTAGTTGTGTCTGATTGGGTAACTATGGTAGGGTGAAGACTATTCCATGCTTTAATTGTGCGGGGGAACTCCATGGAGCATCCAGCTTCTGGACAGAAGAAATTGGGTGATGTTTTGGGTAGAGGCCCTTCTTTAGACTCCCTCTGGTTTTAGTGTTTTTAGTTTAAAGATACAGCGTGGAAACAGGCACTTTGGCCCACCTAGTCCATGCCGATCACCCGTGCACTAGTTCTATCCCACACATTAGCGATGTAAGTCAAGAGTGTTTTATTCTCTCATCTCTTGTATCTGTAAAATTGCCCCAAATGTGTATGGAGTGGGTGAGGAAAGTGGGATAACAGAACTTGTGTGCATGAGTGGACAAAAATGCTGGAGAAACTCAGCGGCTGAGGCAGCATCTATGGAGCGAAGGAAATAAGCGATGTTTCGGTAGAGACCCTTCTTCAGACTGATGTGAGGGTGGTGGGGGCGGGAAGAAGAAAGGAAGAGGTGGGAACAGTGGGCTGGTGTAGAGCTGGGAAGGGGAGGAGATGGCAGAGACTACCTGAAATTGGAGAAGTCAATGTTCATACCGCTGCGGTGCTGGCTCATTCCTGCCTTCTCTCCATATCCCTTAAATCCGCTATCCTGAAGAGTTTTATCTAACTCTCTTGAAAGCATCCAGGGAACCAGCCCACCGCCCTCTGACAAATTTCAGGTATGATTTCTATAATATTTTGCACAATCTATATTACTAAAAGTCTGATCTTGACCGCTTTTGGCTCGCTGTACTGTGATTTCCGAGAACGCCGCCACCTAGGGACGTCATCATTGGCCACATCGCTCAGAGCCCCCCTTCGCCTTCCAGGACCGGAGGATTTTTCCCATTGATGAAATTTCAGAGAGATATTAATGTTTTAAATTTTTTTTGCCATTCTCTCTACTGCCCCCGCTGGCAGCAGGGGGGAGGGACTATAAAACCCGGAGGTGTCATGCCTCACTCAGTCTCTGCCAGACCCAGGATGCAAGAGGATCACGGCTCTCTGAGCTGCGACTAGCACTGAACGCACGTCAGCTCCACGGTGAGACCTCTCGATGTGGCTGTCAAGTGGCTGCTGCCAAATAGTTTGCCTTTTTTTTATAAAGTTTGTTTTCAGAAAATGGACTGGTTGTCAAGTGGCTGCTGCCAAATTGTTTGCCTCGCCTTTTAAAAAGCTTGTGTTCACAAAATGAATTTTGGTTGTCAAGTGGCTGCTACCAAATTGTTTCCCTCGCTATTAAAAAGTTTGTGTTCACAAAATGAATTTTGGTTATCAGGTGGCTGCTGCCAATTAACCTACAAACCTGTATGTATTTGGAGTGTGGGAGGAAACGGAAGATCTCGGAGAAACCCCACGCAGATCACGGGGAGAAAGTACAAACTCCGTACAGACAGCACCCGTAATCAGGATCAAACCTGGGTCACCGGTGCTGCATTCACTGTAAGGCAGCAACCCTACCGCTGCGCCACTGTCATTAATCGAATTGTAAATTTTGTTAGCCAAGTATGCGTACATACAAGGAATTTGCCCCAGTTGTTAAATCCTGTTGCGTCCACAAGTGACTGCTGATGTTGGACTCTATGGTTACTGCTGATATATTACTACACATATCTTTGATATGTGACAATAGGCCGTGGGCCGAGGTGCCAAAAGGGCTCTAGATTTTAACTTTCTTGACCCATGCCTGGTATCTACCTGAAATTTGGCACAGATTTAGATAAATCATTGATAAGGAATTCATAATTCGTCAGTGCAATAAAGTTGCACACTAATTAATTAAGCTAATAGGAAAAAGTAACAGCACCCTCTTGTGCTCAAATATATATAGCTGTACATGGGAACATTGAATATGGGGCTGCCGCAGTGGTTCCGGGTTTCACCCGCTCCTGAACCCGCCTAATTAATGGGTGAGGGCAGATCCTGTGCGTTCCCCAGCTTACTGAACGCCACTGACTGCCAGTGTGCAGAGTGAGGGTCACGGCCATAGTGCGACTGGGACAGTGCCAGGCTGGGGGAAGGCTAAGCAGGGCTCGAAATTAACGGTTGCCTGATTGCCAATGGCCATCTAAAGTCCCGCCAGGCAACCTAAAAGCCATGCCATTTTGCCCGGCTTGGCAAGCTCCCGGGACACCTGCAGTTCAACTATGAGTGGGCCCCCCTCTCTATCTCTCTGGCAATTTCCGTCTCCGCCCACCATCTGTGTCCGGTCCGCTGGGCTCCGCTATATGAAGGCTCTCCCGAGATACAAGCCTCAGATCTACATTGCCACCAGGCTGGATAATACACTGGACCAATGCTATTCCTCCATACCCGATGCATATCATGCTGTGGCTAGAGCCCCTATCGGTGAGTCTGACCACAACACCATTCTCCTGATTCCTAAGTATCGTCAAAAACTTAAGGTGGAAAAACCAACTGTCAAACTTTCTAGGAAATGGTCCTCACAAGCCATAGAAACTTTACAGGACTGTTTTGACTCCACTGAATGGAGCACCTTCTGGGCTGATGGCCAGTACGATATTAACGCCTACACTGACACTTACATCGTATATTCATTTCTGTGAGAGTGTATGCATTCCAACTAAAACTGTGACTGTTTATAATAACAACAAGCCCTGGTTTAATAATGATGTGAGGTTACTATGTAGGAAGAAGTATGATGCATTTAAACATGGAGACATGGTTCAATACAAACTGCTGAAATATGAATTTCAGCGAGCTGCGATCAAAGCTAAAGCTTCCTACAGAGTAAAGCTAGAAAACAAATTACAAGCTAATGACATCAAAGGGGTGTGGCAAGGTCTGCAGGCTATCACAGACTATAAAACCAAGCACCATGTTCTAGACAGCGACCCCTCCCTCCCTGGGAGGCTCAATGACTTTTACTGTCGTTTTGACAAGGGCAACCATCAGTCTCCCTCTTTAACCACAGAGCTGGGCGACACTACTCCTACTGTCTCAGAACATGACGTCAGAACCCTGCTCCGCCAACTTAACACCAGGAAGGCAGCAGGGCCTGACGGTGTGGCGCCTGCTACATTAAGACACTGCTCTAATGAACTGACACCCGTCCTCACCTCCATTTTCAACTGGTCACTTCAACTCTCAATTGTGCCTGCTTGTTTCAAGTCAGCTGTGATCGTACCAGTCCCCAAGAAAAATAACATCACTTGTCTTAACGACTATAGGCCTGTTGCCTTAACTTCAGTCATCATGAAGGTTCTTGAGAGACTGGTATGCAAACATCTTTCCAGCATTACACTTGATCCTTATCAATTCGCCTACAGAGCCAACAGAAGTGTAGATGATGCAGTGTCCCTCTGTGTGCACTCCATCCTCCAACACCTGGAATCCAGATCCACATATGCTCGCATTCTTTTTGTGGATTTTAGCTCCGCATTTAATACCATCGTTCCTGTAAAGTTGATGCACACTTTACAGGAACTGGGGGTCAACTCATCTCTATGTAAATGGATCTATAACTTTCTATGTGACAGAAAACAGGTGGTAAAAATTGGTAACCATGTCTCACTGGCTAGGTTCCTGAACATCGGCGCCCCCCAGGGTTGCGTTTTATCACCTCTTCTGTACTCTGTATACACACATTTTTGCTGTTCACACTCTGACTCTGTCTTGTTATTTAAGTTTGCAGATGACACATCTGTGGTAGGTCTTATTACCAATAACATCGAAACCGTTTACCGTAGGGAAGTAGAGGAGCTAGTAAGGTGGTGTGAGAACAACAACCTCATACTTAACATCTCAAAAACTAAGGAGCTGGTTGTTGATTTCAGAAAGAAGGCCACCCCCCTCCTCCCTCTCTTCATCAATGGAGAGGTGGTTGAGAGGGTCACCTTATTTAAGTTCCTCGGGACCACCATACATCAATCCCTATCATGGGAGCTCAACACTAGTCTCATAATCAGTAAGTGCCACCAGCGACTCTACTTCCTGCGGCAGCTCAAAAAATTCAGGGTCAGTCGACCAGCCATGACCCACTTCTATAGGTCTACCATAGAAAGCATACTCACATTCTCCATGCTTGTCTGGTATGGTCACACAACCTCGCAGGATAAGATTCGGCTGGAGAGAATAGTGCGCCGAGCTTCTAAGATCATCGGTTGCAGCACACTCCCCTCGGTGACATCACTTTACTCAACAAGACTCACCAGAAAGGCCAAAAAAATCATAGCAGACCACTTTCACCCGGCACATCACCTCTTTAATCTCCTCCCATCAGGAAGGAGATATAGAAGCATTAAAAGTAATACATCTCGCTTCAGAGACAGCACCTACCTCCAAGCCATCAGATATTTGAATTTGCACTAATCACTTTGCACTTTCTTTTGCACTTGCACCTACGTTTAACATGATGCTGCTGGGTACTGTCCTTCCTGTATATATTGTCCTTCGTACGATATTGTCTGTATTATTTATTATTTATTGTGGTGTATGTGGTGGATGTATTGTACTGAATTGTATCTGTCTGAGAGCGAACCAAGACACATTCCTATCAACTTGTTGACATGGCAATAAACTTCTTGAATCTTGAATCTTGAATGATCCTTGGCCGGGTCTCGGGTCTTTGTTTCTCATAATGGCTTCTTTGACTTTCATTGGCACAACTTTGGTCCTCATGTTGATAAACAGCAATAAAATTTTCCAAAGGTGGCGGAAAGACTGGAGGAAAGACAAGGTGCTGAGAGCTCTCTCATACCTGCATGAATCATAGAAAATAGGTGCAGGAGTAGGCCATTCGGCCCTTCGAGCCTGCACCACCATTCAATATGATCATGGCTGATCATCCAACTCAGTATCCTGTACCTGCCTTCTCTCCATACCCCCTGATCCCTTTAGCCACAAGGGCCACATCTAACTCCCTCTTAAATATAGCCAATGAACTGGCCTCAACTACCTTCTGTGGCAGAGAGTTCCAGAGATTCATCACTCTCTGTGTGAAAAATGCTTTTCTCATCTCGGTCCCAAAGGATTTCCCCTTTATCCTTAAACTGTGACCCCCTTGTCCTGGAATTCCCCAATATCGGGAACAATCTTCCTGCATCTAGCCTGTCCAACCCCTTAAGAATTGTGTAAGTTCCTATAAGATCCCCCGTCAATCTCCTAAATTCTAGCGAGTACAAGCCGAGTCTATCCAGTCTTTCTTCATATGAAAGTCCTGACATCCCAGGAATTAGTCTGGTGAACCTTCTCTGTACGCCCTGTATGGCAAGAATGTCTTTCCCCGGATTTGGTCTAATTAATTTCCTCAGATTCCTCAGATGGAGGAGGTAATTAACACAGCTGAGCAATTACAAACACATGTGACACCATTATGGTGTTTTGAAGTGGGGTGGGGACAATGTATAAAGACACTTATAATTTCTACATGGTGAAATGTATAAAAATACCCTTTAATAAAATCTGACAATGTGCACTTTAACCATATGTGATTTTTTCTACTACACATCTCAAATTGTGTAGTACAGAGGCGAATAAATAAACGATGGGTTTGTTACAAACATTATGGACGGCACGTATGATCTTGAGTGGATGTTTCCACTACCGGGGAAGTCTTGGACCAAAGGTCATAGCCTCAAAATTAAAGGATGTTCCCTTAGAAAGGAGACGAGGATAAATGTATTTAAGCCAGACGGTGGTGAATCTGTGCAATTCTTTGCCAGACAGGGGTTGACATCCGCGCGCTCGGCGTGAGTGTCCTGGGGAGTCGTGCGGTCCCGATACACCCGCGGAACCGCGGCGACGACTGGAATGCGCCACGGTGGGTCTGACTAGCCCCACAGGCCTCCCAGGGAACTGCGGAGAAGCCGGGCGGCGAGGCCTGTCTGGGCCGAAGGAGCCACAGCGGCAATGGGAGCCTCGGCGGCGGGGGGGGGAGCAGGCAATGGGGAATCGGCGCGGGGAAACCGCCGTGAAGATCAATGGAGGACCCGGCGTGGGGGAGCGGTGAGGGAACCTTATAGTTGTAGAATCCTCTGCCCAGGAGATAAGTCTGTGTTTGTTTGTTCATTCTAGTTTAGGCGCTGTGCACACGGCAGCTAGCCAACATTCCCTTGTACTTTTCTTTTTTAATTTCAAGTTTTTCTTTATTTTTTCACTTTTAATTTCAAGTTTTTGCCTACCTTGTTGCGTGTTGTGACTGATGGCAGACCAGTTTCCTTGCCGGGATGAATGAAGTTTTATATGTATAGATCGGCCATGACTGGACTGGTGGAGTAGACTCGATGGGCCGAATGGCCTAAGTCTGCTCCTATGACATGAACTTATGAACTTTACTGTCGAGGGTCGTCCAGGAGGGTTCTCACGTTCAAGGTCGTCAACTTTATCTCAGGGCTTCTTCATCAACCGCAGTGGGGAATCATCTCAATTGTTGAGAGAGCGAACTGAAGGGACAGCGCCAGTAACACGGTGTGTGTGTGTGTGGAGTTGGGCTCCATTGCCGCCAGTAACACGGTGTGTGTGTGGAGTTGGGCTCCATTGCCGCCAGTAACACGGTGTGTGTGTGTGGAGTTGGGCTCCATTGCCGCCAGTAACACGGTGTGTGTGTGGAGTTGGGCTCCATTGCCGCCAGTAACACGGTGTGTGTGTGGAGTTGGGCTCCATTGCCGCCAGTAACACGGTGTGTGTGTGGAGTTGGGCTCCATTGCCGCCAGTAACACGGTGTGTGTGTGGAGTTGGGCTCCATTGCCGCCAGTAACACGGTGTGTGTGTGGAGTTGGGCTCCATTGCCGCCAGTAACACGGTGTGTGTGTGTGGAGTTGGGCTCCATTGCCGCCAGTAACACGGTGTGTGGGGGATTTGGGCGCCGACGGCCACGGGCTGTCGCGAGAAGCAGCCGTTGGCCTCGGGCGTTTGAATCCCAACGGCCGCAGCGCGAGCGCGCGCTCCCCGGCGGAGGGGGGTGATGACGACGACTACGTCACGTGACCGGTCGCCAGCGGAGCTGTGATTGGAGGAGCGGTTCAGCCGGCCACGTGGGGCCCGGCCCCGCCCGCCGCTGGTTGGAGGATGGGAATGGCGGGCTGGAGGAGAGCGGGAGATAGCGAGGCTCCCATTGGTTGAGCGGAGGCCGAGAGACGACGCCTCACCTACGGGTAATTCGATCACCACCAAAGATTATTGAGGAATTTATTAAAGGCATTTTATGATAATAGCTGTTAAAACTGACTAAACCCATCTGACAGGTTAAACGTTACACTAACTAACAAGAGATTGCCAAAGGACATAAATGCAGCAAATGTTCTTTTGGTAATATATTTAAAGGTGTCAAGACGACACATTACCGGACATTCAGATTAAATGTATGTGTTGTGAACAGCAATGAAGATACCCAGTTTGTAAGCTCCAAATTAAAAAAAAATTGTTGATAGAATTAACATTAAAATTTCAACTGAAATATCTCCTGACCAAATTTGTGATTTATATGACCACCCGTAGAAGTAAAACCTGGATAAATCCCACGTGTAGTTGGGAATGTTGCTCATCAAAATAAGAGTACTGATATTCCATATTAAGAGCATTGATTTGCCGTTAAAATGAATTCTGTAATAACGTGTCAACGGTAGCAGTGACAATCGAACACTGCGGTTTTAATGTTTCACGTGTTCACAATTTAATTAATCCATCTTTTTGGATTAAAACAAATAATAACATTGGGAATTAAAACATATTGGATTGCATTCCGTTATCAAACATAGTCAATGTTCGCTCTGAAGACATTTCCAGCACAATAGGGTCGGGAGGGGAGTGTGAATCAGTGCAGGATGGCGGTGGGGAGGGGGGGATTGAGAAGGCAATTGGTGTGGAATGGATGAATTGAGGCACGGGAATTAGTGCGTGTTGGTTGGAGTAGGTAAAATTGTGAGGGGAGAGCGCTGGGGAATGACAGTGGGGTTGAATGGGGGGATCTGTGCAGAGTGGATGGGGGGTGCAATGCAGGATGAAAGGGTGAGGCAGTCCATGATGGATGGGAAGGGGGATCAGTACTAGATGAATTGGGGGACCAATGTAGGATTGATAGGGAGTGGCAAGAGAATCAATGCGAGGTGGATAGGGAGATCAGTGCACGATTAATAGATGGGGGGGGGTGGTAGATGAGGAGGGGAGCACACGAGATGTCAGTGAGGACTAAATAGAGGCAGGAATGGGGATCAGTGCGGGATGGAAAGGAGGGGTCTGAGGATAAGGGGGGTGGAGGGGGCATACAAGAGAGAGAGAGGAAGGGGCAGAGGAGGTGGGAAGGAAGGTCAGCACTCCTCGGACAACACCGGCATCATCACTGCCTTGTCCGTCCCTGTCCATCGGCAAGTGTCGCCGCCAAGGGGGGGGGGCAGTTGGGATCTCCTCGCCACCGCCTCCCCTCCTCCGCCAGCCAACAGGAAGGTGCAGGGCCGTGCAGTGCAGATGCTTCAGACGGTGGAAGGGGGGGGTTTGTTTTGAAAGCACCGTTGGTGGAGTGACAGGCAGCGGCCGCAAACAGGCCGGGCGGGTGGCGGGAGGAGGAGATGGAGCTACTGCCGCTGCTGCTGCTGTGAGGGGCCCGTCATTCGCTACGACCCTCCGTCACGCCACACTTAGCATCTTTCCCACGCATTACAGCTGTCGCTGACACAAATGTCATGTTCCTTTTCTCCAGAGATGCTGCCTGACCCGCTGAGTTACTCCAGTTTTTTGTGACTATCTTCGGTATAAACCAGTATATCTGCAGTGCCAAGCCAGGCAAAATGACTCGGCGTTTAGGTTGCCCGGCGGCACTTTGGGTGGTCAGTGGCACCCGGGCAACCGCTATTTTCGAGCCCTGCCTAGGTCGACATTTGTATTTATCATTTTTACTTCACAGTTCAGAACATCATAACTTTACAAAGATCAATCAATTATAAAACAAAATTATCAGCCAGTGGTTAGCATTACCTTTCTTCCTTCAAAACCTTGCTATTGTTGTGATGTTATTGGGAGGCAGATATGATCCCAGTGTGCTTGCTGCCTAGCTAACATGAAACAAAGCGCGTGATTGGTCAATTGTCAACTCAATGTCAAACGTGCTTTTATTGGACAATTACTACGAGGAACATTTGAGGTTTTTCTCATATTTTAAAAATATGTGCAGGTTTTGTTCTTTATAGACAACAGGAGCAGGAGTAGGCTATTCAGCCCTTCAAACCAGCACCGCCATTCAATGTGATCGTGGCTGATCATCCACAATTAGTAACCGGTTCCTGCCTTCTCTCCATGTGCTTTAAATCCACTATCCCGAAGAGTTTTATTTAACTCTCTCTTGAAAGCATCCGGGGAACCAGCCTCCACTACCCTCTGACGCGTTTCAGGTATGATTTCTATAATATGTTTACACAATATGTTATAAATACAGGTAGATACATGATTTTGGTCACAAAATGAAACAAAAAAGCACCTCGGCCCATGATCTACAAATAAATGAGTTCTTTCGGAAAGAAGGGGATGAATATTCTGCAGCGTGACTTCAGAGAGCTCGGAAAAATGCTGAAAACCAGGATCTCCGGGGTTGTTATCTCCGGTTTGCTTCCAGTTCCTCGTGCTGGCGAGAGCAGGAACAGGGAGATACGGGACCTGAATGTGTGGCTGAGGAACTGGTGCACGTGGCAGGGATTCAGATTCTTAGATCACTGGGATCTGTTTTGGAGTAAGGTGGAACTGTACAAAAGGGACGGATTGCATCTTAACAGGTGGGGGACCAGCATTCTGGCAGGCAGGTTTGCCACTGCTACACGGGTGGTTTTAAACTGAATGTGGGGTGTCAAATGGGATAGTCGAGGATGGAGTTAAAGGGGAAGGGTTTCTTAAATGTGTGAGCGTAGAGACAGAGGGCTGTAAAATGAGGGTAGAAGCAATAGGTAGCAAGTTGAAAAGTAAAAGTGGCAGGCAGACAAATCCGGGGCAAAAATCAAAAAGGGCCACTTTTCACCATAATTGTATAAGGGCTAAGAGTATTGTAAAAACAAGCCTGAAGACTTTGTGTCTCAATGCAAGGAGCATGCGTAATAAGGTGGATGAGTTGAATGTGCAGATAGCTATTAATGACTATGATATAGTTGGGATCACGGAGACATGGCTCCAGGGTGACCAAGGCTGGGAGCTGAACATCCAGGGATATTCAATATTCAGAAGGGATAGACAGAAAGGAAAAGGAGGTGGGGTAGCGTTGCTGGTTAGAGAGGAGATTAAGGCAATAGAAAGGAAGGACATTAGCTTGGAGGATGTGGAATCGATATGGGTAGAGCTGCGAAACACTAAGGGGCAGAAAACGCTAGTGGTATTTGTGTACTGGCCACCTAACAGTAGTAGTGGAGTTGGGGATGGCATCAAACAGGAAATTAGAAATGCATGCAACAAAGGTGAAACAGTTATAACGGGTGACTTCAATCTACATATAGATTGGGTGAATCAAATTGGCAAGGGTGCTGAGGAAGAGGATTTCTTGGAATGTATGCGGGATAGTTTTCTAAACCAAAATGAACCAATGAGAGAGCAGGCTATTCTAGAATAGAAGAGAATAGAATGCCATTTTATTGTCACTATACACATGTACAATGAGATTAGACTGGGTATTGAGTAAAAGGAAGGGTTAGTTAGCAGTCTTGCTGTGCGTGGCCCCTTGGCGAAGAGTGACCATAGTATGGTTGAGTTCTTCATTAGGATGGAGAGTGACATTATTAATTCAGAAACAAGGGTCCTGAACTTAAAGAAAGGTAACTTTGAGGGTATGAGACGTGAATTGGCCAAGATAGACTGGCAATTGATTCTTAAAGGGTTGACGGTGGATATGCAATGGAAGGCATTTAAAGACTGCATGGATGAGCTACAACAATTGTTCATCCCAGCTTGGCAAAAAGAATAAATCAGGGAAGGTAGTGCATCCATGGATAACCAGGGAAATCAGGGATAGTATCTAAACAAAAGATGAAGCTTACAAATTAGCCAGCAAAAGCAGCCTTCCAGAGGACTAGGAGAAATTCAGAGTCCAGCAGAGGAGGACAAAGGGCTTAATTAGGAAAGAGAAAATAGATTATGAAAGAAAACTGGCAGGTAACATAAAAAACTGACTGCAAAAGTTTTTATAGATATGTGAAGAGAAAAAGATTAGTTAAAACAAATGTAGGTCCCTTGCAGTCAGAAACAGGTGATTTGATCATGGGGAACAAGGACATGGCAGAACAATTGAATAATTACTTTGGTTCTGTCTTCACTAAGGAAGACATAAACAATCTGCCGGAAATAGCAGGGGACCGGGGGTCAAATGAGATGTAGGAAATCCAGGTTAGACGGGAAGTGGTGTTAGGTAAATTGAATGGATTAAAGGCCGATAAATCCCCAGGGCCAGATAGGCTGCATCCCAGAGTGCTTAAGGAAGTAGCCCCAGAAATAGTGGATGAATTAGTGATAATTTTTCAAAACTCTTTAGATTCTGGAGTAGTTCCTGAGGATTGGAAGGTAGCTAATGTAACCCCACTTTTTAAAAAGGGAGGAAGAGAGAAAACAGGGAATTACAGACCAGTTAGTCTAACATCGGTAGTGGGGAAACTGCTAGAATCAGTTATTAAAGATAAAGTCAGCATGGATTTATGAAAGGTAAATCATGTCTGACGAATCTTATAGAATTTTTCGAGGATGTAACTAGTAGATTGGATAAGGGAGAACCAGTGGATGTGTTATATCTGGACTTTCAGAAGGCTTTCGACAAGGCCCCACATAAGAGATTAGTATACAAACTTAAAGCACACGGCATTGGGGGTTCAGTATTGATGTCGATAGAGAACTGGCTGGCAGACAGGAAGCAAAGAGTAGGAGTAAACGGGTCCTTTTCACAATGGCAGGCAGTGACTAGTGGGGTACCGCAAGGCTCAGTGCTGGGAGCCCAACTATTTACAATATATATTAATGATTTGGACGAGGGAATTGAATGCAACATCTTCAAGTTTGCGGATGACACGAAGCTGGGGGGCAGTGTTAGCTGTGAGGAGGATGCTAGGAGGCTGCAAGGTGACTTGGATAGGCTGGGTGAGTGGGCGAATGCATGGCTGATGCAGTATAATGTGGATAAATGTGAGGTTATCCACTTCGGTGGCAAAAACAGGAAAGTAGAGTATTATCTGAATGGTGGCCGATTAGGAAAGGGGGAGATGCAACGAGACCTAGGTGTCATGTTACACCAGTCATTGAAAGTAGGCATGCAGGTGCAGCAGGCAGTCAAGAAAGCGAATGGTATGTTAGCATTCATAGCAAAAGGATTTGAGTATAGGAGCAGGGAGGTTCTACTGCAGTTGTACAGGGTCTTGGTGAGACCACACCTGGAGTATTGCGTACAGTTTTGGTCTCCTAATCTGAGGAAAGACATTCTTGCCATAGAGGGAGTACAGAGAAGGTTCACCAGACTGATACCTGGGATGTCAGGACTTTCATATGAAGAAAGACTGGATAGACTCGGCTTGTACTCGCTAGAATTTCGAAGATTGAGGGGGGGTCTTATAGAAACTTACAAAATTCTTAAGGGGTTGGACAGGTTAGATGCAGGAAGATTGTTCCCGATGTTGGGGAAGTCCAGAACAAGGGGTCACAGTTTAACAATAAGGGGGAAATCTTTTAGGACCGAGATGAGGAAAACATTTTTCACACAGAGTGGTGAATCTCTGGAATTCTCTGCCACAGAAGGTAGTTGAGGCCAGTTCATTGGCTATATTTAAGAGGGAGTTAGATGTGGCCCTTGTGGCTAAAGGGATCAGGGGGTATGGAGAGAAGGCAGGTACAGGATACTGAGTTGGATGATCAGCCATGATCATATTGAATGGCGGTGCAGGCTCGAAGGGCTGAATGGCCTACTCCTCCACCTATTTTCTATGTTTCTCTTCTGTTGACTTGTCTGGAATGTTCTTGTATTTCTTCCTCCTCTGTTTACAAGTAATCGACGAGAGAGCTATAATAATAATAATAATAAACTTTATTTATAAAGCGCTTTATACAACCGCAGTTGCCACAAAGTGCTGTACATGAGAACTCGTGGACAAAAAGTTATTACAAACCATTAAAAACCGTAAAATGAAGGACTAAAAACAGTAAAAATTAAAAGACATTAAAAGCACTAAGCAGAGGAGCAATGTCTCAGCCAGTGTCGAAAGCCAGAGAATAAAAATGAGTTTTTAGGGAGGATTTGAAGATGGACAATGAGGGGGCCTGTCTGATGTGCAACGGCAAGGTGTTCCAAAGTGCCGGAGCAGCAACAGAAAAGGCTCTATACCCTCTGAGCTTCCGCTTAGACCGTGGTACCTCAAGGAGCAGCTGATCAGCTGACCTGAGGCACCGGGCAGGAGCATATAGGTGGAGCAGCTCAGAGAGGTAAGGCGGGGCGAGCCCATTTAACGATTTGAAAACAAATAAAATAATTTTAAAATGAACTCGAAAGTGCACTGGGAGCCAGTGAAGGGATGCCAAAATTGGCGTAATGTGCTCCCTCTTTCGAGTTACGGTCAAAAGGCGAGCGGCAGCATTTTCAACCAGCTGGAGACGAGCCAATGAAGCTCGTGCGACTCCAGAGTAGAGTGCGTTACAGTAATCCAGCCTAGATGTAATAAAGGCATGGATTACTGTTTCAAAATGCTGCCGCTCGAGGATGGGCTTCACCTTTGCCAGCTTCCTTAGGTGAAAGAAGCTGGACTTAACCACCGCGCCTATTTGTTTATCTAGTTTAAAATCACCGTCCATCCTAAAACCCAGGTTTAAAACTGTTGGCTTTACGGACAATGCCAGTGGACCCAAGTCAACAAAGGGAGGTTCACGGCAGCCATTGGGGCCAAATAAAATCACCTCTGTCTTTTTTTCATTAAGTCCCAGAAAGTTTAAGGCCATCCAGGACTTAATGTCCTCAAGACAAGCCAGAAGTGATTTTAGAGAATGGTAGTCTTCTTTCCTGAGTGGCATATATAACTGGCTATCATCTGCGTAAAAGTGAAAGGAGATGCCATGCCTTCTTAAAATTGAGCCCAGAGGAAGTAGGTATAGAGAGAAGAGCTGTGAAACATTGACTTCAGACTCTTCACATACTACCGCAATGTGGCTGTTGTCCATTAGGGGAACGTTGAGCCGGTGATTTCAGATCATGTCCATGGCGCTCTGTTTACCCAGAAACCTCCGCGCCCCCGAACTCGCCCTATGTTGCGGGCGATACCAAGCGCGCAGGCGCGGAGAGCCCGGAAGTGGTGCGGACAAGGCGCGCATGTGATCCGTGGACAAAAGACTCCGGAGCATCGGCGGCGGGTAGGAGCGGGGATCCGGGCGCGGGATCAGTCAGCACCGAGGCCCGGCCTGAGGAGCGGCCCCCGGCTGCGGGGAGAATCGGTGCGGTCCCCGGCGGCGTGAGCGCATCGAATGCACGGATTGAGCGGTGAGAGGAAGGGTCCCGACCCGGACAGATCTTTACCGGTTAATTTATGGTCAACTCTTTTTACAGGGTAGAAGAAGCAGAGGATTGATGTTCAGGAATCTCTAACTCGTTTATTTCACCGGCGTCTGAACGTGTGGGAGGATGCACTGCGTCAGCTGATCCGCCCGGACGCCAGACAGGTCACAGCATGGAGAAATTACTGGCCAGCTCTGAGTGTGGGCAGGGATTAAACCAATCTTCCCACCTGTTGACCCGACAGCAAGTTCACACTGTGGAGAAACCGTTTGCCTGTCCCGATTGTGGGAAGGGGTTCACTCAATTGTGCCAACTGACGAGGCACCAGGATATTCACACAGGGGAGAGGCCGTTCACTTGCTCTGAATGTGGGAAGGGATTTCCTCGTGCATCTGGGTTACTGAGACACCAGAAAATTCACACGGGGGAGAAGCCATTTGTCTGCTCTGAATGTGGGAAGAGATTCATTGAATCATTTGAGTTACAGAGACACGAGCGAATTCACACTGGAGAGAGGCCGTTCACCTGCTCTGAATGTGGGAAGGGATATGCTCGTTCATCTGAGTTACTGAGACACCAGAAAATTCACACGGGGGAGAAACCGTTTGTCTGCTCTGAGTGTGGGAAGAGATTCATTGAATCATTTCACTTACAGAGACACGAGCAAATTCACACTGAAGAGAGGCCGTACACCTGCTCTGAATGTGGGAAGGGATTTACTTGTTCATCTCCGTTACTGAGACACCAGAGGATTCACACGGGGGAGAGGCCGTTCACCTGCTCTGAGTGCGGGATGGTATTCAGCCGATCTTGCCACCTGGTGTCCCACCGGCGAGTTCACACTGCGGAGAAACCATTTGTCTATACCGATTGTGGGATGGGACTTGATCGAGCAAGGAGGCTGAAGATCCACCAGCGAGTTCACACGGGGGAGAGGCCGTTCACCTGCTCCGAATGTGGGAAGGGATTTACTCAACCTTCTAACCTGAAGACCCACCAGCGAGTTCACACCGGGGAGAGGCCGTTCACCTGCTCTGAATGTGGGAAGGGATTCACTCGTTCATCTGACTTACTGAGACACCAGAAAATTCACACAAGGGAGAAGCCGTTTGTCTGCTCTGAGTGTGGGAAGAGATTCATTGAATCAATTGAGTTGCAGAGACATGAGCAAATTCACACAGGAGAGAGGCCATTCACCTGCTCTGAATGTGGGAAGGGATTTACTCACCCTTCTAACCTGAAGACCCACCAGAGAGTTCACACCGGGGAGAGGCCGTTCACCTGCTCCAAGTGTGGGAAGGGATTCACTCGTTCATCTGACTTACTGAGACACCAGAAAATTCACAATGGAGAGAGGCCATTCACCCGCTCCGAGTGTGGGAAGTGATTCACTCAGTCGGATACGTTACTGAGACACCGCAGAATTCACTCTGGAGAGCGGCCGTTCACTCAATCTTCTAACCTGAAGGCCCACCAGCGAATTCATGCTGCGGGAAACCATTTGCCTCTACCAACCATGGGTAGGATTTCATCGAGCAAGGAGTCTGAAGATCCACCAGCGAGTTCACAAGGGGGGAGAGACCGTTCACCTGCTCCGAATGTGGGAAGGGATTTACTCGAATATCTGAACAATTGGTACACCAGCTTGTTCACACTGGGGGAGAAAGGTTAAAAAAGTTCCTGGTCTTCTTAGAGTCTAGAGATACAGTGCGAAAACAGGCCCTTCGGCCCAACAGGTCCGCGCCGACCAGCAGTTCCCACGTATTAACACTATCCTACACCCACTAGGGCCAATTTTTACACTAGCCTATTAACTATAAACCTGTACGTCTTTGGATTGTGGGAGGAAACCGAAGATCTCGGAGAAAACCCACGCAGATCACGGGCTGAACGCACAAACTCCGTACAGACAGCACCCTATAGTCAGGATCGAACCGGGGTCACCGGCGCTGTAAGGCAGCAAGTCTACCACTGCGCCACCATCATGAATTGAATTGAATACATTTCATTAGCCAAGTATGTATACATAAATGGAACTGGCCTCCGTTGTTAAATCCTGTTGCATCCGCAAGTGACTGCTGGTGTTGGACTCTATGGTTACTGCTGATATATTACTTTTCAGCCTATTGCACTTTATCTGTTTATTTATTGTGTATATATATGGTCTATGGACTCTTGACATGGACTTAAGCAAAAAAGGGTTCTTGGGGGAAAAAAGAGCTACTTTAAATTTAGTTGTGTCTGATTGGGTAACTATGGTAGGGTGAAGACTATTCCATGCTTTAATTGTGCGGAACTCCATGGAGCATACAGCATCACTGGACTGAAGAAATTGGATTACGTTTTGGGTAGAGGCCCTTCTTTAGACTCCCTCTGGTTTTAGTGTTTTTAGTTTAAAGATACAGCGTGGAAACAGGCACTTCGGCCCACCTAGTCCATGCCGACCACCGATCACCTGTACACTAGTTCTATCCCACACATTAGCGATGTAAGTCAAGAGTGTTTTATTCTCTCATCTCTTGTATCTGTAAAATTGCCCCAAATGTGTATGGAGTGGGTGAGGAAAGTGGGATAACAGAACTTGTGTGAATGGGTGGACAAAAATGCTGGAGAAACTCTGCGGCTGAGGCAGCATCTATGGAGCGAAGGAAATAGGCGATGTTTCTATAGAGACCCTTCTTCAGACTGATGGGAGGGTGGTGGGGGGCGGGAAGAAGAAAGGAAGTGGCGGAAACAGTGTGCTGATGTAGAGCTGGGAAGGGGAGGAGATGGCAGAGACTACCTGAAATTGGAGAAGTCAATGTTCATACCGCTGCGGTGCTAGCTTGTTCCTGCCTTCTCTCCATCTATCTATCTATCTATCAGACACCAGACGCAGAATCGCCGAGATTTTTTCCATTTCGGTAGAGATTTCACTTTTCATTCCAAGTATCCATTCCTGATTACATTTCGACGTCTTTATGTACCCATTTTTAATCAAATCCTTCTCCCCCCCCCCCCAATTAAAAAAAAACTGGCTTCTCACACATAGAATGTGGGCGAACGTTCCATCGTGTGATGTCACAATGCCCAAAGCTCACAGATGTCCAATCGGAATGCAGCAGCCCCAGCACCAGCCCCTCCCCCGCAGCCTGTGTCGAAGCTCGGCATCACGTGTGTGGGAATAGAGAAAGAGGATTGGGGATGATAGGGAATGGGGAACAGATGGACCGTCCCTACCCCTCCCCCTTCCACTCTCCCTCCCCACTATTTCCCCTCTCTCCCCCCACCCCTCTCCCCCTCCCTCCACACTCTTATCCCTCCCTCCCCTACCCCATCACTCCCCCTCCCTCCCCCACACCTCGCTCCGCCTCCCCCATGCCTTTTTTGACAAGTTTGTGTTCACAAAATAAATTTTGGTTGTCGGGTGTCTGCAGCCCAATTGTTTGCCTTGCCTTTTTTGACAAGTTTGTGTTCACAAAATACATTTTGGTTGTCGGGTGTCTGCAGCCCAATTGTTTGCCTTGCCTTTTTTGACAAGTTTGTGTTCACAAAATGAATTTTGGTTGTCAAGTGGCTGCTGCCAAATTGTTTGCCTCGCTTTTTAAAAAGTTTGTGTTCACAAAATGAATTTTGGTTGTCAAGTGGCTGCTGCCAATTAACCTACAAACCTGTATGTATTTGGAGTGTGGGAGGAAATGGAAGATCTCGGAGAAAACCCACGCAGATCACGGGGAGAAAGTACAAACTCCGTACAGACAGCACCCGTAGTCAGGATCAAACCTGGGTCCCGGGTGCTACTCTGGGTGCTGCATTCACTGGAAGGCAGCAACCCAACCGCTCGCTGCGCCACTGTCATTAATCGAATTGTAAATTTTGTTAGCCAAGTATGCGTACATTCAAGGAATTTGCCTCAGTCGTTAAATCCTGTTGCGTCCACAAGTGACTGCTGGTGTTGGACTCTGGTTGCTGCTGATATATTACTACACATATCTTTGATAGTGTAGTAATCTTTGATCGTGTAGAAACACTAAGGGGCAGAAAACGCTGGTGGGTGTTGTGTACAGGCCACCTAACAGTAGTAGTGAAGTTGGAGATGGTATCAAACAGGAAATTAGAAATGCGTGCGACAAAGGCAAAACCGTTATAATGGGTGACTTCAATCTACATATAGATTGGGTGAATCAAATTGGCAGGGGTGCTGAAGAAGAGGATTTCTTGGAATGTATGCGGGATAGTTATCTAAATCAACATGTAGAGGAACCAACGAGAGAGCAGGCTACTTTAGACTGGGTATTGAGTAATGAGGAAGGGTTAGTTAGCAGTCTTGTTGTACGTGCCCACTTGGGCAAGAGTGACCATAATATGGTTGAGTTCTTAATCAGGATGGAGAGTGACATTGTTAATTCAGAAACAATGGTTCTGAACTTAAAGAAAGGTAACTTTGAGGGTATGAGACGTGAATTGGCCAAGATTGACTGGCAATTAATTGTAAAAGGGTTGACGGTGGATATGCAATGGAAGACATTTAAAGACTGCATGGATGAACTACAAAAATTGTTCATCCCAGTTTGGCAAAAGAATAAATCAGGGAAGGTAGTGCATCCGTGGATAACAAGGGAAATCAGGGATAGTATCAAAGCGAAGGATGATGCGTACAAATTAGCCAGAAAAAGCAGCATACCGGAGGACTGGGAGAAATTCAGAGACCAGCAGAGGAGGACAAAGGGCTTAATTAGGAAAGGAAAAATAGATTATGAAAGAAAACTGGCAGGGAACATAAAAACTGTCTGCAAAAGTTTTTATAGATATGTGAAAAGAAAGAGATTAGTTAAAACAAATGTAGGTCCCTTGCAGTCAGAAACAGGTGAGTTGATCATGGGGAACAAGGATATGGCGGACCAATTGAATAACTACTTTGGTTCCGTCTTCACTAAGAAAGACATAAATAATCTGCCGGAAATAGCAGGGGACCGCGGGTCAAAGGAGTTGGAGGAATTGAGTGAAATCCAGGTTAGCCGGGAAGTGGTGTTGGGTAAATTAAATGGATTAAAGGCCGATAAATCCCCAGGGCCAGATAGGCTGCATCCCAGAGTACTTAAGGAAGTAGCTCCAGAAATAGTGGATGCATTAGTAATAATCTTTCAAAACTCTTTAGATTCTGGAGTAGTTCCTGAGGATTGGCGGGTAGCAAACGTAACCCCACTTTTTAAGAAGGGAGGGAGAGAGAAAACGGGGAATTACAGACCAGTTAGTCTAACATCGGTAGTGGGGAAACTGCTAGAGTCAGCTATTAAAGATGGGATAGCAGCACATTTGGAAAGTGGTGAAATCATTGGACAAAGTCAGCATGGATTTACAAAAGGTAAATCATGTCTGACGAATCTTACAGAATTTTTCGAGGATGTAACTAGTAGCGTGGATAGGGGAGAACCAGTGGATGTGGTGTATCTGGACTTCCAGAAGGCTTTCGACAAGGTCCCACATAAGAGATTAGTTTACAAACTTAAAGCACACGGCATTGGGGGTTCAGTATTGATGTGGATAGAGAACTGGCTGGCAAACAGGAAGGAAAGAGTAGGAGTAAACGGGTCCTTTTCACAATGGCAGGCAGTGACTAGTGGGGTACCGCAAGGCTTAGTGCTGGGACCCCAGCTATTTACAATATATATTAATGATCTGGATGAGGGAATTGAAGGCAATATCTCCAAGTTTGCGGATGACACTAAGCTGGGGGGCAGTGTTAGCTGTGAGGAGGATGCTAGGAGACTGCAAGGTGACTTGGATAGGCTGGGTGAGTGGGCAAATGTTTGGCAGATGCAGTATAATGTGGATAAATGTGAGGTTATCCATTTTGGTGGCAAAAACAGGAAAGCAGACTATTATCTAAATGGTGGCCGACTAGGAAAAGGGGAGATGCAGCGAGACCTGGGTGTCATGGTACACCAGTCATTGAAAGTGGACATGCAGGTGCAGCAGGCAGTGAAGAAAGCGAATGGTATGTTAGCTTTCATAACAAAAGGATTTGAGTATAGGAGCATGGAGGTTCTACTGCAATTGTACAGGGTCTTGGTGAGACCACACCTGGTGTATTGCGTACAGTTTTGGTCTCCAAATCTGAGGAAGGACATTATTGCCATAGAGGGAGTGCAGAGAAGGTTCACCAGACTGATTCCTGGGATGTCAGGACTGTCTTATGAAGAAAGACTGGATAGACTTGGTTTAGACTTGGGACGACAGATGGCACAATGGGCTAAGTGTTCGGCTGGCAACCGGAAGGTAGCTGGTTCGAATCCCGCTTGGAGTGCATACTGTCGTTGTGTCCTTGGGCAAGACACTTCACCCACCTTTGCCTGTCTCTGTGGATGTAATTATGTGAAGCACTTTGGGGTCAATGCAAGTTGACTAAAAATGTGCTATATAAATAAAGAAATTTAATTTAATTTAATTTATACTCTCTAGAATTTAGGAGATTGAGAGGGGATCTTATAGAAACTTACAAAATTCTTAAGGGGTTGGACAGGCTAGATGCAGGAAGATTGTTCCCGATGTTGGGGAAGTCCAGGACAAGGGGTCACAGCTTAAGGATAAGGGGGTAATCCTTTAAAACCGAGATGAGAAGAACTTTTTTCACACAGAGAGTGGTGAATCTCTGGAACTCCCTGCCACAGAGGGTAGTCGAGGCCAGTTCATTGGCTATATTTAAGAGGGAGTTAGATGTGGCCCTTGTGGCTAAGGGGATCAGAGGGTATGGAGAGAAGGCAGGTACGGGATACTGAGTTGGATGATCAGCCATGATCATATTGAATGGCGGTGCAGGCTCGAAGGGCCGAATGGCCTACTCCTGCACCTAATTTCTATGTTTCTATCTTTCTATATGTGACAATAGGCCGTGGACCGAGGAGCCAAAAGGGCTCTAGATTTTAACTTTCTTGACCCATGTCTGGTATCTACTTGAAATTTGGCACAGATTTAGATAAAATATAATTGATAAGGAATTCATAATTCGTCAGTGCAAAAAGTTGCACACTAATTTATTAAGCTAATAGGAAAATGTAACAGCACCCTCTTGTGCTCAAATATATATAGCTGTGCATGGGAACATTGAATATGTGGCTGCTGCAGTGGTTCCGGGTTTCACCCGCTCCTGAACCCGCCTAATTAATGGATGAGGGCAGATCCTGTGCGTTCTCCAGCTTACTGAACGCCACTGACTGCCAGTGTGCAGAATGAGGGTCACGGCCATAGTGGGACTGGGACAGTGCCAGGCTGGGGGAAGGCTAAGCAGGGCTCGAAATTAACGGTTGCCCGATTGCCAATGGCCATCTAAAGTCCCGCCAGGCAACCTAAAAGCCATGTCATTTTGCCCGGCTTGGCAAGCACCCGGGACACCTGCAGTTCAACTCTGAGCGGGCCCCCCTCTCTATCTCTCTGGCAATTTCCATCGCTGCCCACCATCTGTGTCCGGGCCGCTGCGCTCCGCTATATGATCCTTGGGCGGGTCTCGGGTCTTTGTTTCTCATAATGGCTTCTTTGACTTTCATTGTCACAACTTTGGTCCTCATGTTGATAAACCGGAATAAAATTTTCCAAAGGTGGTGGAAAGACTGGAGGATAGACTAGGTGCTGAGAGCTCTCTCATACCTGCATGAATCATAGAATCATAGAAAATAGTTGCAGGAGTAGGCAATTCGGCCCTTCGAGCCTGCACCGCCA
This sequence comes from Amblyraja radiata, assembly GCF_010909765.2. NCBI lineage: Eukaryota > Metazoa > Chordata > Chondrichthyes > Rajiformes > Rajidae > Amblyraja > Amblyraja radiata. Next base: position 53,868,787 of record NC_045970.1, on the reverse strand, counting down.
TTCAATATGATCATGGCTGATCATCCAACTCAGTATGGCGGCGGCGCGACTCGTTGCAGCGGCTCCTACAGCCTGTCTGTCTTTTTTTATTTTTGTCTAGTTAAATGTAGTGTTTGTGTTTTTTTAAGCTTGGTTTTAAATGTGTATATGTGGGGGGCGGGCGGGGGGAGGGGGAAACCGTTTTAAATCTCTTCCCTGTTCGGGAGACCCAACCTTTTCCCTGTCGGGTCTCCGTTGTCGTTGGGGCCTAGCACCGTGGAGCGGCCTCCAACCTGAACGACCCGGGGGCTCGGGAGACTGCGGAGCCGCGGACTACTCACCATCGTGGGGCTGGCCGGCCTCGGAACGTGGGGAGCGGTGGTGACTCGCTGCTGCGACTCGACTCCTGGGGCCCGGAGGCTCCAGCAACGCAGCCGCAGGTCCGGTGGACTGGGACATCGGGAGCTCGCGGGTCCGGGGGGAGAGAGAGACCGCTTCCCGGAGCTCCCGCAACGCGACTTCTCCAGCCCGTGTCGCGGGGTTGGAACGACCCGGACCGGGACCGTACATCGCCTGGCGCGGCTTCATGGCCGTGGGACTCACCGTCGCACGCTGGGGCTCCGACCTTGTACTTCAGACCGGGAGCGGGGCCGTAAATCGCCCCGCGCGGCCTAAAATGGCCGGGGGACTTAGCATCACCCGCCTGGGGCTTGGACATCGGGAGAGAAATTGAGAGCAGGGGAGAGAAAAGACTTTGCCTTCCAACACAGTGGGTTCACTGTGATGGATGTTTGTGTGAACTTAATTGTGTGTATGTCTGTAGGACATTGTTTTTGTTTGTATGGCTGTGGAAACAAAATTTCGTTTGAGTCTCACTGGGGCTCAAATGACAATAAATTTGTATTGTATTTGTATTGTATTGTATCCTGTACCTGCCTTCTCTCCATACCCCCTGATCCCTTTAGCCACAAGGGCCACATCTAACTCCCTCTTAAATATAGCCAATGAACTGGCCTCAACCACCTTCTGTGGCAGAGAGTATCCTGTACCTGCCTCCATCGAAAATATCGGGAATTATCGCGTTTGTTCGCTGCATTTCATCAAAAGTAAGGCATTATTGACGTTTTATCTTTATTCATTTGTTATATGAAAAGTTTTAAAAGTGAAAAATCCGTCAGTAAAATTGCAAAATGGCCCATGGTTCTCAGGTGGGTTTTAACATGCAAAATGAAACGCTTCTGAAGCTACATTTACCATTTAAATAATCGTAAACTATCAATGCGTTTTGAAAAAAATTTTACTCAGATGCAAGCTAAGGAATGGGATAATTGTCAGCTGTTAATTGGACAAAATCAGGACATTTTATTATTTGCCAAACATTTCTTGTTTAAAGCCTGCACAATCAGCCAAACTACTTATTTATTTATCATCTAATAACAGACAAGCCTGCAGCATGGAATGATGTCAACAATCCTGATTGGGCACCCACTGAGCAGGATAAACAATGTGCACAAGAACGCCATGCACGTGCAACAAGAAGAGAGTATTAAAGCAGATTATCCCATTCCTTAGCTTGCATCTGAGTAAAATGTATTTCAAAACGCATTGATAGTTTACGATTATTTAAATGGTAAATGTAGCTTCAGAAGCGTTTTCATTTTGCATGTTAAAACCCACCTGAGAACCATGGGCGATTTTGCAATTTTACTGACGGATTTTTCACTTTTAAAACGTTTCATATAACAAATGAATAAAGATAAAACGTCAATAAAGCCTTACTTTTGATGAAATGCAGCGAGCAAACGCGATAATTCCCGATATTTTCGATCTTTATATCTCCACGGCAAATGTCCGCTAACCACTTCCGCTGTTTTTGCACCTTCAGCTCCCTCTTGAATTCACCTTAGTTTTTATCTTTCTTCTGGACTGTAAAGTTAGGTAGCTGTGCCTCACGATCACCCCGACTGGCACAGTAATTTACAGAGCAAAAACGGGCCATTTTCGCGGTTTTTAACGGGTGTGAAAGTGCGTGTTTTCAGCATCACTAACATGTACCGGAAGTGACGCTTGTACCCCAGTTGGATTTTGCGGTCACGTGGGTGAGGATCTACGCTCCAGTGACCTTTCGTGAAATCACCCTATACATAGTTCCCCCCCCCTCCACACACACACACACACACACACACACTTCAGGGCACCATAATGGCTTCACAGGTGTTTGTAATTGCTCAGGTGTGTTTCATTACCTCCTCCATTTGAGGAAATTAATTAGACCAAATCTGAGGAAAGACATGCTTGCCATAGAGGGAGTGCAGAGAAGGTTCACCAGACTGATTCCTGGGATGTCAGGACTTTCATATGAAGAAAGACTGGATAGACTCGGCTTGTACTCGCTAGAATTTAGGAGATTGAGGGGGGATCTTAGAAACATAGAAAATAGGTGCAGGAGTAGGCCATTCGGCCCTTCGAGCCTGCACCGCCATTCAATATGATCATGGCTGATCATCCAACTCAGTATCCTGTACCTGCCTTCTCTCCATACCCCCTGATCCCTTTAGCCACAAGGGCCACATCTAACTCCCTCTTAAATATAGCCAATGAACTGGCCTCGACTACCTTCTGCGGGAGAGAATCCCAGAGATTTACCACTCTCTGTGTGAAAAAAGTTTTCTTCATCTCAGTCCTAAAAGATTTCCCCCTTATCCTTAAACTGTGACCATTAGTATCTTATAGGAACTTACACAATTCTTAAGGGGTTGGACAGGCTAGATGCAGGAAGATTGTTCCCGATGTTGGGGAAGCCCAGGACAAGGGGTCACAGTTTAAGGATAAAGGGGAAATCCTTTGGGACCGAGATGAGAAAAGCATTTTTCACACAGAGAGTGGTGAATCTCTGGAACTCTCTGCCACAGAAGGTAGTTGAGGCCAGTTCATTGGCTATATTTAAGAGGGAGTTAGATGTGGCCCTTGTGGCTAAATTGATACAGAGTTGGATGATAAGCCATGATCATATTGAATGGCGGTGCAGGCTTGAAGGGCCGAATGGCCTACTCCTGCAACTATTTCTATGATTCTATGATTCATGCAGGTATGAGAGAGCTCTCAGCACCTTGTCTTTCCTCCAGTCTTTCCATCACCTTTGGAAAAATTTATTCCGGTTTATCAACATGAGGACCAAAGTTGTGACAATGAAAGTCCAAGAAGCCATTATGAGAAACAAAGACCCGAGACCCGGCCAAGGATCATATAGCGGAGCCCAGCGGCCCGGACACAGATGGTGGGCGGAGACGGAAATTGCCAGAGAGAGATAGAGAGGGGGGCCCGCTCAGAGTTGAACTGCAGGTGTCCCGGGTGCTTGCCAAGCCGGGCAAAATGGCATGGCTTTTAGGTTGCCTGGCAGGACTTTAGATGGCCATTGGCAATCGGGCAACCATTAATTTCGAGCCCTGCTTAGCCTTCCCCCAGCCTGGCACTGTCGCAGTCCCACTATGGCCGTGACCCTCATTCTGCACACTGGTAGACAGTGGCGTTCAGTAAGCTGGAGAACGCACAGGATCTGCCCTCACCCATTAATTAGGCGGGTTCAGGAGCGGGTGAAACCCGGAACCACTGCGGCAGCCCCATATTCAATGTTCCCATGTACAGCTATATATATTTGAGCACAAGAGGGTGCTGTTACTTTTTCCTATTAGCTTAATTAATTAGTGTGCAACTTTTTGCACTGACGAATTATGAATTCCTTATCAATGATGTTTTATCTAAATCTGTGCCAAATTTAAAGTAGATACCAGACATGGGTCAAGAAAGTTAAAATCTAGAGCCCTTTTGGCACCTCGGCCCACAGCCTATTGTCACATATCAAAGATATGTGTAGTAATATATCAGCAGTAACCATAGAGTCCAACATCAGCAATCACTTGTGGACGCAACAGGATTTAACAACTGGGGCAAATGCCTTGTATGTACGCATACTTGGCTAACAAAATTTACAATTCGATTAATGACAGTGGCGCAGCGGTAGGGTTGCTGCCTTACAGTGAATGCAGCATCGGTGACCCAGGTTTGATCTTGACTATGGGTGCTGTCTGTACGGAGTTTGTACTTTCTCCCCGTGATCTACGTGGGTTTTCTCCGAGATCTTCGGTTTCCTCCCACACTTCATTTTGTGAACACAAACTTTTTAAAAGGCAAGGCAAACTATTTGGCGGCAGCCACTTGACAACCAAAATTCATTTTGTGAATACAAACTTTTTAAAAGGCGAGGCAAACAATTTGGCAGCAGCCACTTGACAACCAATCCATTTTCTGAAAACAAACTTTAAAAAAAAAAGGCAAACAATTTGGCAGCAGCCACATCGAGGGGACTCACCGTGGAGCAGACGTGCGTTCAGTTCTATTCGCAGCTCAGAGAGCCGTGACCCTCTCACTTCCTGGGTCTGGCAGAGACTGAGTGAGGCACGACACTTCCGGGTTTTATAGTCCCTCCCCCCTGCTGCAGCGGGGGCAGCAGAGACAATTGCTAATTTAAAAAAAAACATTAATATCTTTCTGATTTTTCAACGATGGGAATAATCCCGTCCAGGAAGGCGGAGGGGGGCTCTGAGTGAGGTGGCCAAAAATGACGGCCCTAGGTGGCGGCGTTCATCTTGGAAATCACAGTACAGCAAGCCAAAAGCGGTCAAGATCAGACTTTTAGTAATATAGATTGTAAAAATATTATAGAAATCATACCTGAAACTCATCAGAGGTCGGTGGGCTGGTTCTCTGGATGCTTTCAAGAGAGAGTTAGATAAAACTCTTTGGTATAGCAGATTTAAGGGATACTAGACCAAGGGCAGACCCGTTGGGTCTGCTCCCCCAACGCAGCCGTTCCCTACCCGTAGCCCCCACAGGAGACGTGGTCCTCCAACTCAAGCGGCTCAGGAATGAGCAGTGCGGCTGGTTTTAAATGGCGTCTTTGAGGCGAGATGCGGGCGCCAGCAGCCGTTATGGTCGCTGGCCAGCAGGAGGCGACAAAATGAGTGAGTGGGGGGGGGGGGAGAAGGTTTTAATGAAAAATGTGGACATAAACATAACGAAATGTAATGAGGAGTGGATAGTTGGAATGAAAAGTGAAATGTCTACCGAGATGGCTGCTTCTATGGGTGAGAAGCCAGTTTATTTTTGAAATATTTGGGGGGGGGGGTGGGAGAAGGATTTGATTAAAAAGGTGTACTTAAACACGACGAAATGTAATGAGGCGCGGATACTTAGAAAGAAAAGTGAAATCTCTACGGCGATTGTGCGTCTGGATTCGGCGTGGCAAGGAATGAAAGGAAGAAATGCAGCCGGCAGCCGTACATGTAAATGGATCCATTCCGATTGGACATCTGCGAGCATCGGCCATTCCGATTGGACATCTGCGAGTATTGGGCATTGTGACATCACACGATGGAACGAATCGAAAGGCAGCCGGATGGCAGGCGGCAGCCGGACGGCAGGCGGCAGCCACAGAGTTTTAATAGTATATAGATAGATATAGATGGAGAGAAGGCAGGAACGAGCCAGCACCGCAGCGGTATGAACATTGACTTCTCCAATTTCAGGTAGTCTCTGCCATCTCCTCCCCTTCCCAGCTCGACATCAGCCCACTGTTTCCGCCTCTTCCTTTCTTCTTCCTGCCCCCACCACCCTCCCATCAGTCTGAAGAAGGGTCTCTACCGAAACATCGCCTATTTCCTTCACTCTATAGATGCTGCCTCAGCCGCTGAATTTCTCCAGCATTTTTGTCCACCCATTCACACAAGTTAGAAACATAGAAACTAGGTGCAGGAGTAGGCCATTCGGCCCTTCGAGCCTGCACCGCCATTCAATATGATCATGGCTGATCATCCAACTCAGTATCACGTACCTGCCTTCTCTCCATACCCTCTGATCCCCTTAGCCACAAGGGCCACATCTAACTCCCTCTTAAATATAGCCAATGAACTGGCCTCGACTACCCTCTGTGGCAGAGAGTTCCAGAGATTCACCACTCTCTGTGTGGAAAAAGTTCTTCTCATCTCGGTTTTAAAGGATTTCCCCCTTATCCTTAAGCTGTGACCCCTTGTCCTGGACTTCCCCAACATCGGGAGCAATCTTCCTGCATCTAGCCTGTCCAACCCCTTAAGAATTTTGTAAGTTTCTATAAGATCCCCTCTCAATCTCCTAAATACTAGAGAGTATAAACCAAGTCTATCCAGTCTTTCTTCATAAGACAGTCCTGACATCCCAGGAATCAGTCTGGTGAACCTTCTCTGCACTCCCTCTATGGCAATAATGTCCTTCCTCAGATTTGGAGACCAAAACTGTACGCAATACTCCAGGTGTGGTCTCACCAAGACCCTGTACAACTGCAGTAGAACCTCCCTGCTCCTATACTCAAATCCTTTTGCTATGAAAGCTAACATACCATTCGCTTTCTTCACTGCCTGCTGCACCTGCATGCCCACTTTCAATGACTGGTGTACCATGACACCCAGGTCTCGCTGCATCTCCCCTTTTCCTAGTCGGCCACCATTTAGATAATAGTCTGCTTTCCTGTTTTTTGCCACCAAAATGGATAACCTCACATTTATCCACATTATACTGCATCTGCCAAACATTTGCCCACTCACCCAGCCAATCCAAGTCACCTTGCAGTCTCCTAGCATCCTCCTCACAGCTAACACTGCCCCCCAGCTTAGTGTCATCCGCAAACTTGGAGATATTGCCTTCAATTCCCTCATCCAGATCATTAATATATATTGTAAATAGCTGGGGTCCCAGCACTGAGCCTTGCGGTACCCCACTAGTCACTGCCTGCCATTGTGAAAAGGACCCGTTTACTCCTACTCTTTGCTTCCTGTTTGCCAGCCAGTTCTCTATCCACATCAATACTGAACCCCCAATGCCGTGTGCTTTAAAATGGATAACCTCACATTTATCCACATTATACTGCATCTGCCAAACATTTGCCCACTCACCCAGCCTATCCAAGTCACCTTGCAGTCTCCTAGCATCCTCCTCACAGCTAACACTGCCCCCCAAGTTCTGTTATCCCACTTTCCTCACCCACTCCATACACATTTGGGGCAATTTTACAAATACAAGAGATGAGAGAATAAAACACTCTTGACTTACATCGCTAATGTGTGGGATAGAACTAGTGCACGGGTGATCGGTGGTCGGCATGGACTAGGTGGGCCGAAGTGCCTGTTTCCACGATGTATCTTTAAACTAAAAACACTAAAACCAGAGGAAATCTTAAGAAGGGTCTCTACCCAAAATGTCACCCAATTTCTTCTATCCAGAGATGCTGGCTGCTCCATGGAGTTCCCCCGCACAATTAAAGCATGGAATAGTCTTCACCCTACCATAGTTACCCAATCAGACACAACTAAATTTAAAGGAGCTTAACTCCATGTCAAGAGTCAAGAGAATATTATTGTCATGTGTCCCAGATAGTACAATGAAATTCTTGCTTGCTGCAGCACAACAGAATATGTAAATATAATGCAGAACAGGAGATATAATACACTGATATAATTCAGTGTGTTTATATACCATAGACCATATATATACACAATAAATAAACAGATTAAGTGCAATAGGCTGTTATTGTTCAGAATTTGAAGTTTGGTGGTGGACCCTTCACTATGTGTAGTAATATATCAGCAGTAACCATAGAGTCCAACACCAGCAGTCACTTGTGGATGCAACAAGATTTAACAACTGAGGCAAATTCCTTTTATGTATACATACTTGGCTAATAACATTTATTCAATTCAATTCATGATGGGGGCGCAGTGGTAGACTTGCTGCCTTACAGCGCCGGTGACCCAGGTTCGATCCTGACGATAGGATGGTGTTTGTACGGAGTTTGTACGTTCAGCCCGTGATCTGCGTGGGTTTTCTCCGAGATCTTCGGTTTCCTCTCACACTCCAAAGACATACAGGTTTGTAGTTCATTGGCTTGTGTAAAACTGTCCCTAGTGGGTGTAGGATAGTGTTAATACGTGGGAACTGTTGGTCGGCGCGGACCTGATGGGCCCGAAGGACCTGTTTCCGAACTGTATCTCTAAACTCTAAGCAGACTAGGAACTTATTTAACATTTCTCCCCCAGTGTGAACGAGTTGGTGTGTCAATTGTTCAGATATTCGAGTAATTCCCAGCCCACACACTAGACAGGTGAATGATCTCTCCCCACCATGAATTCTCGTGGGGCATCACCCGGTTAGAGTTACTGAGTGATCCCCTAGGTAACAGAGATGAACGAATAAATCCCTTCCCACATTCGGAGCAGGTGAACGGCCTCTCCCCCTTGTGAACTCGCTGGTGGATCTTCAGACTCCTTGCTCGATGAAATCCTACCCATGGTTGGGAGAGGCAAATGGCTTCTCCACAGCGTGAATTGGCTGGTCGGCCTTCAGGTTAGAAGATTGAGTGAACGGCCGCTCTCCAGAGTGAGTTCTGCGGTGTCTCAGTAACGTATCCGACTGAGTGAATTCCATCCCACACTCGGAGCAGGTGAACAGCCTCTCTCCAATATGAATTTGCTCGTGTCTCTGTAACTCAATTGATTCAATGAATCCCTTCCCACACTCAAGAGCACACAAATGGCTTCTCCCTCGTGTGAATTTTCTGGTGTCTCAGTAAGTCAAATGAACGAGTGAATCCTTTCCCACACTTGGAGCAGGTGAACGGACTCTCTCCAGTGTGAATTAACTTGTGTCTCTGTAACTCAAATGATTCAATGAATCTCTTCCCACACTCAGAGCAGACAAACGGCTTCTCCCCTGTGTGAATTTTCTCGTGTCTCAGTAAGTCAGATGAACGAGCGAATGCCTTCCCACATTCAGAGCAGGTGAACGGCCTCTCCCCAGTGTGAACTAGCTGGTGGGTCTTCAGGTTAGAAGAGTGAATAAATCTCCTCCCACATTCAGAGCAGGTGAACGGACTCTCTCTCGTGTGAACTCGCTGGTGGATCTTCAGATGGGACACCAGTTGGGAAGATTGGCTGAATACCTTCCCGCACTCAGAGCAGGTGAACGGCTTCTCCCCCGTGTGAATTCTCTGGTGTCTCAGTAAGTCAGATGAACAACTAAATCCCTTCCCACATTCAGAGCAGGTGAACGGCCTCTCTCCAGTGTGAATTTGCTCGTGTCTCTGTAAGTCAAATGATTCAAGGAATCTCTTCCCACACTCAGCGCAGACAAACGGCTTCTCCCCTGTGTGAACTTTCTGGTGTCTCAGTAACAGAGATGAAAGAGCATATCCCTTCCCACATTCAGAGCAGGTGAACGGCCTCTCTCCAGTGTGAATTTGCTCGTGTCTCTGTAAGTGAAATGATTCAACGAACCTCTTCCCACACTCAGAGCAGACAAACGGCTTCTCTCCCGTGTGAATTGCCTGGTGTCTCATTAACCCAGATGCACAAGCAAATCCCTTCCCACACTCAGAGCACACAAACGGCTTCTCCCCCGTGTGAATTTTCTGGTGTCTCAGTAAGTCAGATGAATTAGTAAATACCTTCCCACATTCAGAGCAGGTGAACGGCCTCTCCCCTGTGTGAATTCGCTGGTGGGTCTTCAGTAGATACGATCGATTGAACCCCTTCCCACAATCGGGACAGGTAAACGGTTTCTCCACAGTGTGAACTTGCTGTCGGGTCAACAGGTGGGAAGATTGGTTTAATCCCTGCCCACACTCAGAGCTGGCCAGTAATGTCTCCATGCTGTGACCTGTCTGGCGTCCGGGCGGATCAGCTGACGCAGTGAATCCTCCCACACGTTCAGGCGCCGGTGAAATAAACGAGTTAGAGATTCCTGAACATCAATCCTCTGCTTCTTCTACCCTGTAAAAAGAGTTGACCATAAATTAACAGGTAAAGATCTGTCCGGGTCGGGACCCTTCCTCTCACCGGTCAATCCGTGCATTCGATGCGCTCACGCCGCCGGGGACCGCACCGATTCTCCCCGCAGCCGGGGGCCGCTCCTCAGGCCGGGCCTCGGTGCTGACTGATCCCGCGCCCGGATTCCCGCTCCTACCCGCCGCCGATCCTCCGGAGTCTTTTGTCCACGGACCGCATGCGCGCCTTGGCCGCTCCACTTCCGGTCTCTCCGCGCCTGCGCGCTTGGTATCGGCCGCAACATAGAGAGAGTTCTGGGGCGCGGAGGTTTCTGGGTAAAGCTGGCGCCATGGACATGATCTGAAATCACCGGCTCAACGGTCCCCAATGGACAACAGCCACTTTGTTCTTGTATGTGGAGAGTCTGCAATCAATGTAACACGGCGGAAATTCCAACTATGTTACGCATAAACCAATGGCAGGTTTCACCCTCCCTCCCCAGAGTAAACAGAGGAGGAAGAAATACAAGAGCATTCCAGAGAAGTCAACAGAAGAGAAAGACTGGCAGTGAGTGACCAGATGGGCCGAGTGGCCTACATTGCATGCGGAGACAAGGGGTTCTCAACAGAACTCATTATTTGTAGACCATGGGCCGCAGTGCTTTTTCGTTTCATTTTGTGACCAGAATCATGTATCTACCTGTATTTATAACATATTGTGCAAAAATATTATAGAAATCATACCTGAAACTCGTCAGAGGGCAGTGGAGGCTGGTTCCCCGGATGCTTTCAAGAGAGAGTTAGATAAAACTCTTCAGGATAGCGGATTTAAGGGATTATGGAGAGAAGGCAGGAACGGGTTACTGATTGTGGACGATCAGCCATGATCACATTGAATCATGGTTCGAAGGGCCAAATAGCCTACTCCTGCACCTATTGTCTATAAAGAACAAAACCTGCACATATTTTTAAAATATGAGAAAAACTTCAAATGTTCCTAGAAGTAATTGTCCAATAAAAGCACATTTGACATTGAGTTGACAATTGACCAGTCACTCGCTTTGTTTTATGCTAGCTAGGCAGTGAGCACACTGGGATCATATCTGCCTCCCAATAACATCACAACAATAGCAAGATTTTGAAGGAAGAAAGGTAATGCTAACTACTGGCTGATAATTTTGTTTTACAATTGATTGATCTTTGTAAAGTTATGATGTTCTGAACTGTGAAATAAAAATGTCGACCTAGGGCAGGGCTCGAAATTAGCGGTTGCCCGGGTGCCACTGACCACCGAAAGTGCCGCCGGGCAACCTAAACGCCGAGTAATTTTGCCCAGCTTGGCACTGCAGATACTGGTTTATACCGAAGATAGTCACAAAAAACTGTAGTAATTCAGCGGGTCAGGCAGCATCTCTGGAGAAAAGGAACATGACGTTTTGTGTCGGCGACGGCTGTAATGCGTGGGAAAGGTGCTAAGTGTGGCGTGACGGAAGGCCAGAGCGAATGACGGGACAGCGCAGCAGCAGCGGCTCCATCTCGTCCTCCTCCCGCCCGTCGCCGGGCCTGATTGCAGCCGCTGCCTGCCACTCCGCCAACGGTGCTTTCAAAACAAACCCCCCCCCCCCCCCCCTTCCGCCGTCTGAAGCATCTGCATCGGCGCTGCACCTTCCTGTTGGCTGGCGGAGAAGGCGGCACTTGGCGATGGACAGGGACGGCCAAGGGAGTGATGATGCCGGTGTTGTCCGAGGAGCGTTGACCTTCCTTCCCGCATCCTCTGCCCCTTCCTCTCTCTCTCTCTTGTATGCCCCCTCCACCCCCCTTATCCTGAGACCCATTTCCATCCCGCACTGATCCCCATTCCTGCCTCTATTCAGTCCTCACTGACATCTCGTGTGCTCCCCACCTCATCTACCCCCCCCCCCCATCTATTAATCGTGCACTGAACTCCCTATCCACCTCGCATTGAATCTCCTGCCACTCCCTATCAATCCTACATTGGTCCCTCAATTCATCCTGCACTGACCCCCCTTCCCATCCATCCTGCACTGCTCCGCCCCTTAATCCTGCACTGCACCCCCATCCACCCTGCACAGATCCCCCCATTCAACCCCACTGTAATTCCCCCGTGCTCTCCCCTCACAATTTTACCTACTCCAACCAACACGCACTAATTCCCGTGCCTCAATCCATCCATTCCACACCGATTGCCTTCTCAACCCCACTCCCCTCCCGACCCTATTGTGCTGGAAATGTCTTCAGAGCGAACATTGACTATGTTTGATAACGGAATGTAATCAAATATGTTTTAATTCCCAATGTTATTATTTGTTTTAATCCAAAAAGATGGATTAATTAAATTGTGAACACGTGAAACATTAAAACCGCAGTGTTCGATTGTCACTGCTACCGTTGACACGTTATTACAGAAATCATTTTAATGGCAAATCAGTACTCTTAATACGGAATATCAGTACTCCATGATGAGCAACATTCACAACTACACGTTGGATTTATCCAGGTTTTACTTCTATGGTCGGTCATATAAATCACAAATTTGGTCAGGAGATATTTCAGTTGAAATTTTAACATTAATTCTGAAGTGGGAATGATGGAAAAAGCGTTTATCAACAATTTTTTTTTAATTTGGTGCTTACAAACTGGGTATCTTCATTGCTGTTCACAACACATACATTTAATCTGAAAGTCCGGTAATGTGTCGTCTTGACACCTTTAAATATATTACCAAAAGAACATTTGCTGCATCTATGTCCTTTGGCCATCTCTTGTTAGTTAGTGCAACATTTAACCTGTCAGATGGGTATAGTCAGTATTAACAGCTATTATCATGAAATGCCTTTAAAAAATTCCTCTAGAACCTTTGGTGGTGATTGAGTTACCCGGCGGTGAGGCGCTCAACCAATGGGAGCCTCGCTTTCTCCCGCTCTCCTCCAGCCCGCCATTCCCATCCTCCAATCAGAGTCTGAAGAAGGGTTTCGGCCCGAAACGTCGCCTATTTCCTTCGCTCCATAGATGCTGCTGCACCCGCTGAGTTTCTCCAGCATTTTTGTGTACCTTCGATCTTCCAACATCTGCAGTTCCTTCTTGAACACTATATCAGGAAGATTGTTTTTGTCCTCCTTAGTGAAGACGGATCCAAAGTACCTGTTCAACTAATCTGCCATTTCCTTGTCCCCCATAATAAATTCACCTTTTTCGGTCTTCAAGGGTCCAACATTGGTCTTAGCTATTTTTTTTCACATACCTAAAGCTTTTACTATTCTCCTTTATATTCTTGGCTAGCTTACCTTCGTACCTCATCTTTTCTCCCGTATTGTCTTTTTAGTTATCTTCTGTTGCTCTTTAAACATTATCCAATTCTTTTGCTTCCCACTCATCTTTGCTATGTTGTACTTCTTCTCTTTTATTTTTATACTGTCCCTGAAGTTCCTTGTCAGCCATGGTCGCCCCTTACTCCCCTTGGAATCTTTCTTCCTCCTAGGAATGAACTGATCCTGCACCTTCCTAGAAATACCTGCCATTTTTGTTCCATTGTCATCCCTGCTAGTGTATCTTTCCAGTCAACTTTGGCCAGCTCCTCCCTCATGGCCCCATTATTCAACTGTAACACTGACACCTCCGATCGACCCTTCTACCTCTCCAATTGTAGATTAAACCTGACCATGTTATGGTCACTACCTCCTAATGGCTCATTAACCTCAAGGTCCTTTATCAAATCCGGTTCATTGCATAACACTAAATCCAGAATTGCCTTCTCCCTGGTAGGCTCCAATATAAGCTGATCTAAGAATCCATCACAAAGGCACTCTACAAAGTCCCTTTCTTTGGGTCCAGTACCTGATTTTCCCAGTCTACTTGCATGTTGAAATCTCCCATAACCACAGCATTACCTTTGCTACACGCCAGCTTTAACTCCTGATTCAACTTTCACCCTATGTGCAGGCTACTGTTTGGGGGCTGTAGATAAGTCCCATTATGGTCTTTATACCCTTACAATTCCTTAGTTCTATCCATACTGACTCCACATCTCCTGTTTCAATGTCATCCCTTGCAAGAGACTGCATTTCATTCCTCACCAACAGAGCAACCCCACCCCCTCTGCCTACCTGTCTATCTTTTCGATAGGAGGTATACCCTTGAATATTCAGTTCCCAGCCCTGGCCCTCTTGCAGCCATGTCTCAGTAATTCCCACAACATCATACTTGCCAATTTCTAGCCGAGCCTCAAGCTCGTCCACTTTATTTCTTATACTTCGCGCATTCATATACAACACTTTGACCTCCTTATTCACGTCCACCCCTCGCACCGCTCGCAAATGGCCCTGACCTTACTCTTTTATCCCTTCTCGAACTTTCCTTCCCATAAATTCGAGAATCTTTTGTAATTTTTCCTGTAGTCACTTCCCCTTCAACTCCATCTTTATACTCCCAATTTGTCAATCCCTCCCCCCTACTATTTAGTTTAAACCCACACATGTAGCCCTAGCAAACCTGCCTGCCAGAATGTCAGTCGCCCTCCAGTTAAGGTGTAACCCGTCCCTTTTGTACAGGTCATCCCTACCCCAGAAGAGATCCCAGTGGTCTATAAATAGAGTCTGTCCTCATGCTGGGACCCAATGGGCCCTACTTAGTCTAGTTTTATCTAAATCTGTGCCAAATTTCAGATACATACCAGACATGGGTTAAGAAAGTTAAAATCTAGAGCTCTTTTGGCACCTCGGTCCACGGCCTATTGTCCCATATCAAAGACATGTGCAGTAATATATCAGCAGCAACCAGAGTCGAACACCAGCAGTCACTTGTGGACGCAACAGGATTTCCCCCCAAGAACCCTTTTTTGCTTAAGTCCATGTCAAGAGTCAAGAGAATTTTATTGTCATGTGTCCCAGATAGTACAATGAAATTTTTGCTTGCTGCAGCACAACAGAATATGTAAATATAATGCAGAACAGGAGAAACAATTCAGTGTGTTTATATACCATAGACCATATATATACACAATAAATAAACAGATAAAGTGCAATAAGCTGGTATTGTTCAGAATTTGGTGTTTGGTGGTGGACCCTTCACTATGTGTAGTAATATATCAGCAGTAACCAGAGTCCAACACCAGCAGTCACTTGTGGACGCAACAGGATTTCACAACTGAGGCAAATTCCTTGTATGTATACATACTTGGCTAACTAAATGTATTCAATTCAATTAATGATGGTAGTGCAGCGGTAGGGTTGCTGCCTTACAGCGAATGCAGCCCCGGTGACCCAGGGTTGATCCTGACTACGGGTGCTGTCTGTATGGAGTTTTTACTCCAAAGACGTACAGGTTTGTAGGTTAATTGGCTTGTGTAAATATTGTCCCGAGTGAGAGTAGGATAGTTAATATGGGGGAATTGCTGGTCGGCGCAGACACGGTGGGCTGAAGGGCCTGTTTACACACTGTATCTAAACTCTAAACAAACCAGAAACATATTTAACCTTTCTTCCCCAGTGTGAACGAGCTATCAATTGTTCAGATATTCGAGTCAATCCCAGCCCACGCACTAAACTCTAAATGGTCTCTCCCCAGCATGAATTCTCTGGGGGGGGGGTCACCCGGTTAGACTTACTGGTGAAACACGATCCATGGTTGGGAGAGGCAAATGGTTTCTCCACAGCGTGAATTCGCTGGTGGGTCTTCAGGTTAGAAGATTGAGTGAATTTCTTTCCACACACACAGCCGGTGAACGGCCTCTCCCTAATGAATTCTCTGGTGTCCCAGTAACGCAGATGACTGAGAGAATCCCTGCCCACATTCAGAGCAGGTGAACGGCATCTCCCCAGTGTGAATTCTCTGGTGTCTCAGTAATGAAGATGAACAAGTAAATCCCTTCCCACACTCAGAGCAGGTGAACAGCCTCTCTCCAGTGTGAACTTGCTGGTGTCTCTGTAACTCAAATGATTCAATGAATCCCTTCCCACACTCAGAGCACACAAACGGCTTCTCCCCCGTGTGAATTTTCTGGTGTCTCAGTAAGTCAGATGAACTAGTAAATACCTTCCCACATTCAGAGCAAGTGAGCTGCCTCTCCTCTGTGTGAATTCGCTGGTGTCTCAGTAACAGAGATGAACAAGTAAATCCCTTCCCACATTCAGAGCAGGTGAACGGCCTCTCTCCAGTGTGAATTCGCTGGTGCCTCTGTAACTCAAATGATTCAATGAATCCCTTCCCACACTCAGAGCACACAAACGGCCTCTCTCCAGTGTGAATTCGCTTGTGTTTCTGTAACGCACATGATTCAATGAATCTCTTCCCACATTCAGAGCAGACAAACGGCTTCTCCCCCGTGTGAATTCTCTGGTGTCTCAGTAACTCAGTTGAACGAGGAAATCCCTTCCCACATTCAGAGCAGGTGAACGGCCTCTCTCCAGTGTGAATTCGCTCGTGTCTCCGTAACTCAGATGATGCAATGAATCTCTTCCCACACTCAGAGCAGACAAACGGCTTCTCCCTCATGTGAATTCTCTGGTGTCGCAGCAACGTACATGATTCAATGAATCCCTTCCCACATTCAGAGCAAGTGAACGGCCTCGCCCCTGTGTGAATTTGCAGGTGTATCTGTAATCCATATGATTCAATGAATCCCTTCCCACATTCAGAGCAGGTGAACGGCCTCTCTCTGGTGTGAATTCGCTGGTGTATCTGTAACGCATATGATTCAATGAATCCCTTCCCACATTCAGTGCAGGTGAACGGCCTCTCCCCTGTGTGAATTCGCTGGTGCCTCTTCAGTTGGGACGATCGGGTGAATCCCTTCCCACAATCGGGACAGGTAAACGGCTTCTCCACAGTGTGAACTTGCTGTCGGGTCAACAGGTGGGAAGATTGGTTTAATCCCTGCCCACACTCAGAGCTGGCCAGTAATGTCTCCATGCTGTGACCTGTCTGGCGTCCGGGCGGATCAGCTGACGCAGTGAATCCTCCCACACGTTCAGGCGCCGGTGAAATAAACGAGTTAGAGATTCCTGAACATCAATCCTCTGCTTCTTCTACCCTGTAAAAAGAGTTGACCATAAATTAACAGGTAAAGATCTGTCCGGGTCGGGACCCTTCCTCTCACCGCTCAATCCGTGCATTCGATGCGCTCACGCCGCCGGGGACCGCACCGATTCTCCCCGCAGCCGGGGGCCGCTCCTCAGGCCGGGCCTCGGTGTTGACTGATCCCGCGCCCGGATCCCCGCTCCTACCCGCCGCCGATCCTCCGGAGTCTTTTGTCCACGGACCGCATGCGCGCCTTGGCACCACCACTTCCGGTCTCTCCGCGCCTGCGCGCTTGGTTTCGGCCGCAACATAGGGCGAGTTCTGGGGCGCGGAGGTTTCTGGGTAAACAGGGCGCCATGGACATGATCTGAAATCACCGGATCAACGGTCCCCAATGGACAACAGCCACTTTGTTCTTGTATGTGGAGAGTCTGCAATCAATGCAACACGGCGGAAATTCCAACTATGTTACGCATAAATCAATGGCAGTTTTCAGCCTCCCTCCCCAGAGTAAACAGAGGAAGAAATACAAGGGCATTCCAGAGAAGTCAACAGAAGAGAAAGACTGGCAGTGAGTGACCAGATGGGCCGAGTGGCCTACATTGCATGCGGAGACAAGGGGTTCTCAACAGAACTCATTATTTGTAGACCATGGGCCGCGGTGCTTTTTCGTTTCATTTTGTGACCAAAATCATGTATCTACCTGTATTTATAACATATTGTGCAAAAATATTATAGAAATCATACCTGAAACTCGTCAGAGGGCAGTGGAGGCTGGTTCCCCGGATGCTTTCAAGAGAGAGTTAGATAAAACTCTTCGGGATAGCGGATTTAAGGGATATGGAGAGAAGGCAGGAACGGGTTACTGATTGTGGACGATCAGCCATGATCACATTGAATCATGGTTCGAAGGGCCAAATAGCCTACTCCTGCACCTATTGTCTATAAAGAACAAGACCTGCACATATTTTTAAAATATGAGAAAAACTTCAAATGTTCCTAGAAGTAATTGTCCAATAAAACACATTTGACATTGAGTTGACAATTGACCAGTCACTCGCTTTGTTTTATGCTAGCTAGGCAGCGAGCACACTGGGATCATATCTGCCTCCCAATAACATCACAACAATAGCAAGGTTTTGAAGGAAGAAAGGTAATGCTAACCACTGGCTGATAATTTTGTTTTACAATTGATTGATCTTTGTAAAGTTATGATGTTCTGAACTGTGAAATAAAAATGATAAATAAAAATGTCGACCTAGGGCAGGGCTCGAAATTAGCGGTTGCCCGGGTGCCACTGACCACCGAAAGTGCCGCCGGGCAACCTAAATACCAAGTCATTTTGCCCAGCTTGGCACTGCAGATACTGGTTTATACCGAAGATAGTCACAAAAAACTGGAGTAATTCAGCGGGTCAGGCACCATCTCTGGAGAAAAGGAACATGACGTTTTGTGTCGGCGACGGCTGTAATGCGTGGGAAAGATGCTAAGTGTGGCGTGACGGAAGGCCAGAGCGAATGACGGGACAGCGCAGCAGCAGCGGCTCCATCTCGTCCTCCTCCCGCCCCTCGCCGGGCCGGATTGCAGCCGCTGCCTGCCACTCCGCCAATGGTGCTTTCAAAACAAACCCCCCCCCCCTTCCGCCGTCTGAAGCATCTGCATCGGCCCTGCACCTTCCCGTTGGCTGGCGGAGAAGGCGGCACTTGGCGATGGACAGGGACGGCCAAGGCAGTGATGATGCCGATGTTGTCCGAGGAGCGCTGACCTTCCTTCCCGCCTCCTCTCTCTCTCTCTTGTATGCCCCCTCCACCGCCCTTATCCTGAGACCCCTTTCCATCCCACACTGATCCCCATTCCCGCCTCTATTCAGTCCTCACTGACATCTCGTGTGCTCCCTACCTCATCTACCCCCCCCCTCCCCCATCTATTAATCGTGCACTGATCTCCCTATCCACCTCGCATTGAATCTCCTGCCACTCCCTATCAATCCTACATTGGTCCCTCAATTCATCCTGCACTGACCCCCCTTCCCATCCATCCTGCACTGCACCACCCCTTCATCCTGCACTGCACCCCCATCCACCCTGCACAGATCCCCCCATTCAACCCCACTGTAATTCCCCCGTGCTCTCCCCTCACAATTTTACCTACTCCAACCAACATGCACTAATTCCCGTGCCTCAATCCATCCATTCCACACCGATTGCCTTCTCAACCCCACCCCCCCCCCAACTCCCCTCCCGACCCTATTGTGCTGGAAATGTCTTCAGAGCGAACATTGACTACGTTTGATAACGGAATGTAATCAAATATGTTTTAATTCCCAATGTTATTATTTGTTTTAATCCAAAAAGATGGATTAATTAAATTGTGAACACGTGAAACATTAAAACCGCAGTGTTCGATTGTCACTGCTACCGTTGACACGTTATTACAGAATTCATTTTAATGGCAAATCAATGCTCTTAATATGGAATATCAGTACTGCATGATGAGCAACATTCACAACTACACGTTGGATTTATCCAGGTTTTACTTCTATGGTCGGTCATATAAATCACAAATTTGGTCAGGAGATATTTCATTTGAAATTTTAACATTAATTCTGAAGTGGGAATGATGGAAAAAGCGTTTATCAATAATTTTTTTTAAATTTGGTGCTTACAAACTGGGTATCTTCATTGCTGTTCACAACACATACATTTAATCTGAAAGTCCGGTAATGTGTCGTCTTGACACCTTTAAATATATTACCAAAAGAACATTTGCTGCATCTATGTCCTTTGGCCATCTCTTGTTAGTTAGTGCAACGTTTAACCTGTCAGATGGGTATAGTCAGTATTAACAGCTATTATCATGAAATGCCTTTAAAAAATTCCTCTAGAATCTTTGGTGGTGATTGAGGTACCCGGCGGTGAGGCGTCGTCCCTCGGCCTCCGCTCAACCAATGGGAGCCTCGCTTTCTCCCGCTCTCCTCCAGCCCGCCATTCCCATCCTCCAATCAGAGTCTGAAGAAGGGTTTTGTCCCGAAACGTCGCCCATTTCCTTCGCTCCATAGATGCTGCTGCACCCACTGAGTTTCTCCAGCATTTTTGTGTACCTTCGATCTTCCAGCACCTGCAGTTCCTTCTTCAACACTATATCAGGAAGATTGTTTTTGTCCTCCTTAGTGAAGACGGATCCAAAGTACCTGTTCAACTAATCTGCCATTTCCTTGTCCCCCATAATAAATTCACCTTTTTCGGTCTTCAAGGGTTCAACATTGGTCTTAGCTATTTTGTTTCACATACCTAAAGCTTTTACTATTCTCCTTTATATTCTTGGCTAGCTTACCTCCGTACCTCATCTTTTCTCCCGTATTGTCTTTTTAGTTATCTTCTGTTGCTCTTTAAACATTATCCAATTCTTTTGCTTCCCACTCATCTTTGCTATGTTGTACTTCTTCTCTTTTATTTTTATACTGTCCCTGAAGTTCCTTGTCAGCCACGGTCGCCCCTTACTCCCCTTGGAATCTTTCTTCCTCCTAGGAATGAACTGATCCTGCACCTTCTGTATTATTCCTAGAAATACCTGCCATTTTTGTTCCACTGTCATCCCTGCTAGTGTATCTTTCCAGTCAACTTTGGCCAGCTCCTCCCTCATGGCCCCATTATTCAACTGTAACACTGACACCTCCGATCGACCCTTCTACCTCTCCAATTGTAGATTAAACTTGACCATGTTATGGTCACTACCTCCTAATGGCTCATTAACCTCAAGGTCCTTTATCAAATCCGGTTCATTGCATAACACTAAATCCAGAATTGCCTTCTCCCTGGTAGGCTCCAATATAAGCCGATCTAAGAATCCATCACGAAGGCACTCTACAAAGTCCCTTTCTTTGGGTCCAGTACCTGATTTTCCCAGTCTACTTGCATGTTGAAATCTCCCATAACCACAGCATTACCTTTGCTACACGCCAGCTTTAACTCCTGATTCAACTTTCACCCTATGTGCAGGCTACTGTTTGGGGGCTGTAGATAAGTCCCATTATGGTCTTTTTACCCTTACAATTCCTTAGTTCTATCCATACTGACTCCACATCTCCTGTTTCAACGTCATCCCTTGCAAGAGACTGCATTTCATTCCTCACCAACAGAGCAACCTCACCCCCTCTGCCTACCTGTCTATCTTTTCGATAGGAGGTATACCCTTGAATATTCAGTTCCCAGCCCTGGCCCTCTTGCAGCCATGTCTCAGTAATTCCCACAACTTCATACTTGCCAATTTCTAGCTGAGCCTCAAGCTCGTCCACTTTATTTCTTATACTTCGCGCATTCATATACAACACTTTGACCTCCTTATTCACGTCCACCCCTCGCACCGCTCGCAAATGGCCCTGACCGTACTCTTTTATCCCTTCTCGAACTTTCCTTCCCATAAATTCGAGAATCTTTTGTAATTTTTCCTGTAGTCACTTCCCCTTCAACTCCATCTATATACTGCCAATTTGTCAATCCCTCCCCCCTACTATTTAGTTTAAACCCACACATGTAGCCCTAGCAAACCTGCCTGCCAGAATGTCAGTCGCCCTCCAGTTAAGGTGTAACCCGTCCCTTTTGTACAGGTCATCCCTACCCCAGAAGAGATCCCAGTGGTCTATAAATAGAGTCTGTCCTCATGCTGGGACCCAATGGGCCCCACTTAGTCTAGTTTTATCTAAATCTGTGCCAAATTTCAGATACATACCAGACATGGGTTAAGAAAGTTAAAATCTAGAGCTCTTTTGGCACCTCGGTCCACGGCCTATTGTCCCATATCAAAGACATGTGCAGTAATATATCAGCAGCAACCAGAGTCGAACACCAGCAGTCACTTGTGGACGCTACAGGATTTCCCCCCAAGAACCCTTTTTTGCTTAAGTCCATGTTAAGAGTCAAGAGAATTTTATTGTCATGTGTCCCAGATAGTACAATGAAATTTTTGCTTGCTGCAGCACAACAGAATATGTAAATATAATGCATAACAGGAGTTACAATTCAGTGTGTTTATATACCATAGACCATATATATACACAATAAATAAACAGATTAAGTGCAATAAGCTCGTATTGTTCAGAATTTGGAGTTTTGTGGTGGACCCTTCACTATGTGTAGTAATATATCAGCAGCAACCATAGAGTCCAACACCAGCAGTCACTTGTGGACGCAACAGGATTTCACAACTGAGGCAAATTCCTTGTATGTACACATACTTGGCTAACTAAATGTATTCAATTCAATTAATGATGGTGGTGCAGCGGTAGGGTTGCTGCCTTACAGCGAATGCAGCCCCGGTGACCCAGGGTTGATCCTGACTACGGGTGCTGTCTGTATGGAGTTTTTACTCCAAAGACGTACAGGTTTGTAGGTTAATTGGCTTGTGTAAATATTGTCCCGAGTGAGAGTAGGATAGTTAATATGGGGGAATTGCTGGTCGGCGCAGACACGGTGGGCTGAAGGGCCTGTTTACACACTGTATCTAAACTCTAAACAAACCAGAAACATATTTAACCTTTCTCCCCCAGTGTGAACGAGCTGCTGTATCAATTGTTCAGATATTCGATTCAATCCCAGCCCACGCACTAAACTCTAAATGGTCTCTCCCCAGCATGAATTCTCTGGGGGGGGGGGGGTTCACCCGGTCAGACTTACTGGTGAAACACGATCCATGGTTGGGAGAGGCAAATGGTTTCTCCACAGCGTGAATTCGCTGGTGGGTCTTCAGGTTAGTAGATTGAGTGAATTTCTTTCCCCACACACAGCCGGTGAACGGCCTCTCCCTAATGAATTCTCTGGTGTCCCAGTAACGCAGATGACTGAGAGAATCCCTGCCCACACTCAGAGCAGGTGAACGGCTTCTCTCCGGTGTGAATTCGCTGATGGTTCTTCAGGGTGCCTGTTTGAGTGAATCCCTTCCCACACTCGGAGCAGGTGAACGGCCTCTCCCCAGTGTGAATTCTCTGGTGTCTCAGTAACGAAGATGAACAAGTAAATCCCTTCCCACATTCAGAGCAGGTGAACGGCCTCTCCCCGGTGTGAATTCTCTGGTGTCTCAGTAACGAAGATGAACAAGTAAATCCCTTCCCACATTCAGAGCAGGTGAACAGCCTCTCTCCAGTGTGAACTTGCTGGTGTCTCTGTAACTCAAATGATTCAATGAATCCCTTCCCACACTCAGAGCACACAAACGGCTTCTCCCCCGTGTGAATTTTCTGGTGTCTCAGTAAGTCAGATGAACTAGTAAATACCTTCCCACATTCAGAGCAAGTGAGCTGCCTCTCCCCTGTGTGAATTCGCTGGTGTCTCAGTAACAGAGATGAACAAGTAAATCCCTTCCCACATTCAGAGCAGGTGAACGGCCTCTCTCCAGTGTGAATTCGCTGGTGCCTCTGTAACTCAAATGATTCAATGAATCCCTTCCCACACTCAGAGCACACAAACGGCCTCTCTCCAGTGTGAATTCGCTTGTGTTTCTGTAACGCACATGATTCAATGAATCTCTTCCCACATTCAGAGCAGACAAACGGCTTCTCCCCCGTGTGAATTCTCTGGTGTCTCAGTAACTCAGTTGAACGAGGAAATCCCTTCCCACATTCAGAGCAGGTGAACGGCCTCTCTCCAGTGTGAATTCGCTCGTGTCTCCGTAACTCAGATGATGCAATGAATCTCTTCCCACACTCAGAGCAGACAAACGGCTTCTCCCTCATGTGAATTCTCTGGTGTCGCAGCAACGTACATGATTCAATGAATCCCTTCCCACATTCAGAGCAAGTGAACGGCCTCGCCCCTGTGTGAATTTGCAGGTGTATCTGTAATCCATATGATTCAATGAATCCCTTCCCACATTCAGAGCAGGTGAACGGCCTCTCTCTGGTGTGAATTCGCTGGTGTATCTGTAACGCATATGATTCAATGAATCCCTTCCCACATTCAGTGCAGGTGAACGGCCTCTCCCCTGTGTGAATTCGCTGGTGCCTCTTCAGTTGGGACGATCGGGTGAATCCCTTCCCACAATCGGGACAGGTAAACGGTTTCTCCACAGTGTGAACTTGCTGTCGGGTCAACAGGTGGGAAGATTGGTTTAATCCCTGCCCACTCTCAGAGCTGGCCAGTAATGTCTCCATGCTGTGACCTGTCTGGCGTCCGGGCGGATCAGCTGACGCAGTGAATCCTCCCACACGTTCAGGCGCCGGTGAAATAAACGAGTTAGAGATTCCTGAACATCAATCCTCTGCTTCTTCTACCCTGTAAAAAGAGTTGACCATAAATTAACCGGTAAAGATCTGTCCGGGTCGGGACCCTTCCTCTCACTGCTCCGGGAGCACACGAAATCAAATATGTTTTAATTCCCAATGTTATTATTTGTTTTAATCCAAAAAGATGGATTAATTAAATTGTGAACACGTGAAACATTAAAACCGCAGTGTTCGATTGTCACTGCTACCGTTGACACGTTATTACAGAAATCATTTTAATGGCAAATCAATACTCTTAATATGGAATATCAGTACTCCATGATGAGCAACATTCACAACTACACGTTGGATTTATCCAGGTTTTACTTCTATGGTCGGTCATATAAATCACAAATTTGGTCAGGAGATATTTGTGATTTATGTATTGTATGTATTGTATTTATGTATTGTATTTATTTACCTTTCTTGGACATCAGTGGAGCTGCACACTAAATCTCGTTGCACTGACGTGCAATGACAATAAAAGATATATTATTATTATTATTATTATATTATTATATTATTATTTCAGTTGAAATTTTAACATTAATTCTGAAGTGGGAATGATGGAAAAAGCGTTTATCAACAATTTTTTTTTAATTTGGTGCTTACAAACTGGGTATCTTCATTGCTGTTCACAACACATACATTTAATCTGAAAGTCCGGTAATGTGTCGTCTTGACACCTTTAAATATATTACCAAAAGAACATTTGCTGCATCTATGTCCTTTGGCCATCTCTTGTTAGTTAGTGCAACGTTTAACCCTGTCAGATGGGTATAGTCAGTACTAACAGCTATTACCATGAAATGCCTTTAAAAAATTCCTCTAGAATCTTTGGTGGTGATTGAGTTACCCGGCGGTGAGGCGCTCAACCAATGGGAGCCTCGCTTTCTCCCGCTCTCCTCCAGCCCGCCATTCCCATCCTCCAATCAGAGTCTGAAGAAGGGTTTCGGCCCGAAACGTCGCCTATTTCCTTCGCTCCATAGATGCTGCTGCACCCGCTGAGTTTCTCCAGCATTTTTGTGTACCTTCGATCTTCCAACATCTGCAGTTCCTTCTTGAACACTATATCAGGAAGATTGTTTTTGTCCTCCTTAGTGAAGACGGATCCAAAGTACCTGTTCAACTAATCTGCCATTTCCTTGTCCCCCATAATAAATTCACCTTTTTCGGTCTTCAAGGGTCCAACATTGGTCTTAGCTA
This sequence comes from Amblyraja radiata, assembly GCF_010909765.2. Taxonomy (NCBI): domain Eukaryota; kingdom Metazoa; phylum Chordata; class Chondrichthyes; order Rajiformes; family Rajidae; genus Amblyraja; species Amblyraja radiata. Next base: position 53,843,465 of record NC_045970.1, on the reverse strand, counting down.
TTTTTTTTCACATACCTAAAGCTTTTACTATTCTCCTTTATATTCTTGGCTAGCTTACCTTCGTACCTCATCTTTTCTCCCGTATTGTCTTTTTAGTTATCTTCTGTTGCTCTTTAAAGATTATCCAATTCTTTTGCTTCCCACTCATCTTTGCTATGTTGTACTGCTTCTCTTTTATTTTTATACTGTCCCTGAAGTTCCTTGTCAGCCACGGTCGCCCCTTACTCCCCTTGGAATCTTTCTTCCTCCTAGGAATGAACTGATCCTGCACCTTCTGTATTATTCCTAGAAATACCTGCCATTTTTGTTCCACTGTCATCCCTGCTAGTGTATCTTTCCAGTCAACTTTGGCCAGCTCCTCCCTCATGGCCCCATTATTCAACTGTAACACTGACACCTCCGATCGACCCTTCTACCTCTCCAATTGTAGATTAAACCTGACCATGTTATGGTCACTACCTCCTAATGGCTCATTAACCTAAAGGTCCTTTATCAAATCCGGTTCATTGCATAACACTAAATCCAGAATTGCCTTCTCCCTGGTAGGCTCCAATATAAGCTGATCTAAGAATCCATCACGAAGGCACTCTACAAAGTCCCTTTCTTTTGGTCCAGTACCTGATTTTCCCAGTCTACTTGCATGTTGAAATCTCCCATAACCACAGCATTACCTTTGCTACACGCCAGCTTTAACTCCTGATTCAACTTTCACCCTATGTGCAGGCTACTGTTTGGGGGCTGTAGATAAGTCCCATTATGGTCTTTATACCCTTACAATTCCTTAGTTCTATCCATACTGACTCCACATCTCCTGTTTCAATGTCATCCCTTGCAAGAGACTGCATTTCATTCCTCACCAACAGAGCAACCCCACCCCCTCTGCCTACCTGTCTATCTTTTCGATAGGAGGTATACCCTTGAATATTCAGTTCCCAGCCCTGGCCCTCTTGCAGCCATGTCTCAGTAATTCCCACAACATCATACTTGCCAATTTCTAGCTGAGCCTCAAGCTCGTCCACTTTATTTCTTATACTTCGCGCATTCATATACAACACTTTGACCTCCTTATTCACGTCCACCCCTCGCACCGCTCGCAAATGGCCCTGATCTTACTCTTTTATCCCTTCTCGAACTTTCCTTCCCATAAATTCGAGAATCTTTTGTGATTTTTCCTGTAGTCACTTCCCCTTCAACTCCATCTTTATACTCCCAATTTGTCAATCCCTCCCCCCTACTATTTAGTTTAAACCCACACATGTAGCCCTAGCAAACCTGCCTGCCAGAATGTCAGTCGCCCTCCAGTTAAGGTGTAACCCGTCCCTTTTGTACAGGTCATCCCTACCCCAGAAGAGATCCCAGTGGTCTATAAATAGAGTCTGTCCTCATGCTGGGACCCAATGGGCCCCACTTAGTCTAGTTTTATCTAAATCTGTGCCAAATTTCAGATACATACCAGACATGGGTTAAGAAAGTTAAAATCTAGAGCTCTTTTGGCACCTCGGTCCACGGCCTATTGTCCCATATCAAAGACATGTGCAGTAATATATCAGCAGCAACCAGAGTCGAACACCAGCAGTCACTTGTGGACGCAACAGGATTTCCCCCCAAGAACCCTTTTTTGCTTAAGTCCATGTCAAGAGTCAAGAGAATTTTATTGTCATGTGTCCCAGATAGTACAATGAAATTATTGCTTGCTGCAGCACAACAGAATATGTAAATATAATGCAGAACAGGAGAAACAATTCAGTGTGTTTATATACCATAGACCATATATATACACAATAAATAAACAGATAAAGTGCAATAGGCTGGTATTGTTCAGAATTTGGAGTTTGGTGGTGGACCCTTCACTATGTGTAGTAATATATCAGCAGCAACCATAGAGTCCAACACCAGCAGTCACTTGTGGACGCAACAGGATTTCACAACTGAGGCAAATTCCTTGTATGTACACATACTTGGCTAACTAAATGTATTCAATTCAATTAATGATGGTAGTGCAGCGGTAGGGTTGCTGCCTTACAGCGAATGCAGCCCCGGTGACCCAGGGTTGATCCTGACTACGGGTGCTGTCTGTATGGAGTTTTTACTCCAAAGACGTACAGGTTTGTAGGTTAATTGGCTTGTGTAAATATTGTCCCGAGTGAGAGTAGGATAGTTAATATGGGGGAATTGCTGGTCGGCGCAGACACGGTGGGCTGAAGGGCCTGTTTACACACTGTATCTAAACTCTAAACAAACCAGAAACATATTTAACCTTTCTCCCCCAGTGTGAACGAGCTATCAATTGTTCAGATATTCGAGTCAATCCCAGCCCACGCACTAAACTCTAAATGGTCTCTCCCCAGCATGAATTCTCTGGGGGGGGGGTCACCCGGTTAGACTTACTGGTGAAACACGATCCATGGTTGGGAGAGGCAAATGGTTTCTCCACAGCGTGAATTCGCTGGTGGGTCTTCAGGTTAGAAGATTGAGTGAATTTCTTTCCACACACACAGCCGGTGAACGGCCTCTCCCTAATGAATTCTCTGGTGTCCCAGTAACGCAGATGACTGACAGAATCCCTGCCCACACTCAGAGCAGGTGAACGGCTTCTCTCCGGTGTGAATTCGCTGATGGTTCTTCAGGGTGCCTGTTTGAGTGAATCCCTTCCCACACTCGGAGCAGGTGAACGGCCTCCCCCAGTGTGAATTCTCTGGTGTCTCAGTAACGAAGATGAACAAGTAAATCCCTTCCCACATTCAGAGCAGGTGAACGGCCTCTCCCCGGTGTGAATTCTCTGGTGTCTCAGTAACGAAGATGAACAAGTAAATCCCTTCCCACATTCAGAGCAGGTGAACAGCCTCTCTCCAGTGTGAACTTGCTGGTGTCTCTGTAACTCAAATGATTCAATGAATCCCTTCCCACACTCAGAGCACACAAACGGCCTCTCTCCAGTGTGAATTCGCTTGTGTTTCTGTAACGCACATGATTCAATGAATCTCTTCCCACATTCAGAGCAGACAAACGGCTTCTCCCCCGTGTGAATTCTCTGGTGTCTCAGTAACTCAGTTGAACGAGGAAATCCCTTCCCACATTCAGAGCAGGTGAACGGCCTCTCTCCAGTGTGAATTCGCTCGTGTCTCCGTAACTCAGATGATGCAATGAATCTCTTCCCACACTCAGAGCAGACAAACGGCTTCTCCCTCATGTGAATTCTCTGGTGTCGCAGCAACGTACATGATTCAATGAATCCCTTCCCACATTCAGAGCAAGTGAACGGCCTCGCCCCTGTGTGAATTTGCAGGTGTATCTGTAATCCATATGATTCAATGAATCCCTTCCCACATTCAGAGCAGGTGAACGGCCTCTCTCTGGTGTGAATTCGCTGGTGTATCTGTAACGCATATGATTCAATGAATCCCTTCCCACATTCAGTGCAGGTGAACGGCCTCTCCCCTGTGTGAATTCGCTGGTGCCTCTTCAGTTGGGACGATCGGGTGAATCCCTTCCCACAATCGGGACAGGTAAACGGTTTCTCCACAGTGTGAACTTGCTGTCGGGTCAACAGGTGGGAAGATTGGTTTAATCCCTGCCCACACTCAGAGCTGGCCAGTAATGTCTCCATGCTGTGACCTGTCTGGCGTCCGGGCGGATCAGCTGACGCAGTGAATCCTCCCACACGTTCAGGCGCCGGTGAAATAAACGAGTTAGAGATTCCTGAACATCAATCCTCTGCTTCTTCTACCCTGTAAAAAGAGTTGACCATAAATTAACAGGTAAAGATCTGTCCGGGTCGGGACCCTTCCTCTCACCGCTCAATCCGTGCATTCGATGCGCTCACGCCGCCGGGGACCGCACCGATTCTCCCCGCAGCCGGGGGCCGTTCCTCAGGCCGGGCCTCGGTGCTGACTGATCCCACGCCCGGATCCCCGCTCCTACCCGCCGCCGATCCTCCGGACTCTTTTGTCCACGGACCGCATGCGCGCCCTGGCAGCACCACTTCCGGTCTCTCCGCGCCTGCGCGCTTGGTATCGGCCGCAACATAGGGCGAGTTCTGGGGCGCGGAGGTTTCTGGGTAAACAGGGCGCCATGGACATGATCTGAAATCACCGGATCAACGGTCCCCAATGGACAACAGCCACTTTGTTCTTGTATGTGGAGAGTCTGCAATCAATGTAACACGGCGGAAATTCCAACTATGTTACGCATAAATCAATGGCAGTTTTCAGCCTCCCTCCCCAGAGTAAACAGGAGGAAGAAATACAAGAGCATTCCAGAGAAGTCAACAGAAGAGAAAGACTGGCAGTGAGTGACCAGATGGGCCGAGTGGCCTACATTGCATGCGGAGACAAGGGGTTCTCAACAGAACTCATTATTTGTAGACCATGGGCCGCGGTGCTTTTTCGTTTCATTTTGTGACCAAAATCATGTATCTACCTGTATTTAAGATCAGATTCAGATTCAGATTCATATTTCAGATTTATAACATATTGTGCAAAAATATTATAGAAATCATACCTGAAACTCGTCAGAGGGCAGTGGAGGCTGGTTCCCCGGATGCTTTCAAGAGAGAGTTAGATAAAACTCTTCGGGATAGCGGATTTAAGGGATATGGAGAGAAGGCAGGAACGGGTTACTGATTGTGGACGATCAGCCATGATCACATTGAATCATGGTTCGAAGGGCCAAATAGCCTACTCCTGCACCTATTGTCTATAAAGAACAAAACCTGCACATATTTTTAAAATATGAGAAAAACTTCAAATGTTCCTAGAAGTAATTGTCCAATAAAAGCACATTTGACATTGAGTTGACAATTGACCAGTCACTCGCTTTGTTTTATGCTAGCTAGGCAGTGAGCACACTGGGATCATATCTGCCTCCCAATAACATCACAACAATAGCAAGATTTTGAAGGAAGAAAGGTAATGCTAACTACTGGCTGATAATTTTGTTTTACAATTGAGTGATCTTTGTAAAGTTATGATGTTCTGAACTGTGAAATAAAAATGTTGACCTAGGGCAGGGCTCGAAATTAGCGGTTGCCCGGGTGCCACTGACCACCGAAAGTGCCGCCGGGCAACCTAAACGCCGAGTCATTTTGCCCAGCTTGGCACTGCAGATACTGGTTTATACCGAAGATAGTCACAAAAAACTGTAGTAATTCAGCGGGTCAGGCAGCATCTCTGGAGAAAAGGAACATGACGTTTTGTGTCGGCGACGGCTGTAATGCGTGGGAAAGATGCTAAGTGTGGCGTGACGGAAGGCCAGAGCGAATGACGGGACAGCGCAGCAGCAGCGGCTCCATCTCGTCCTCCTCCCGCCCCTCGCCGGGCCTGATTGCAGCCGCTGCCTGCCACTCCGCCAACGGTGCTTTCAAAACAAACCCCCCCCCCCCCCCTTCCGCCGTCTGAAGCATCTGCATCGGCGCTGCACCTTCCTGTTGGCTGGCGGAGAAGGCGGCACTTGGCGATGGACAGGGACGGCCAAGGGAGTGATGATGCCGGTGTTGTCCGAGGAGCGTTGACCTTCCTTCCCGCATCCTCTGCCCCTTCCTCTCTCTCTCTCTTGTATGCCCCCTCCACCCCCCTTATCCTGAGACCCATTTCCATCCCGCACTGATCCCCATTCCTGCCTCTATTCAGTCCTCACTGACATCTCGTGTGCTCCCCACCTCATCTACCCCCCCC